>NW_021680517.1:489483-504536 GCF_001412515.2 Diachasma alloeum
ATAATTCACGAAAAACTTGCGAACTGTCAGTCTCGCCATCCAAACGAGAAGTAATCTCCTCGGCACGCTCGATGGCACATTTTCTCGATTGCCGAAAATCCAGCCCTCTCATTGGCTGTTACTTTCACCGAAGAGACTTTTGATTGGAGAGTGATGACGACGTCAACTCTCTCTCCACCGGAATCCACACCGGACAACCACGTGATTTCCAATTTTCCCTCCAAATCCACAGGGATAAAACCAAGTGATAAAAATGTAGTTCCAACTACTCACAAACCGCATAATGATAAATAACCATTAATTTATGTTTCGGGTCCTTTAACAATGGACCGACAATATTATTTTCACCTAGATTCATTCGGCGCTCGAGCTCTCCAATTCTGGCTCCAATAGCTGGCGCCGCGACACGGCCAACCTGCGTACTCCTCAACTGGCGGGGATATTCAAACTCCAGATCCACCCCAGACTCTGCAGAACCGTTGCTCCGAGACCCAATTTCAGCATCTAAATTCTTGCATCTCATCCCAGTCCTCGTTTAGGCTCATCCAGATCCCCCGATGTGCTCCGATGAACGGTGGAGTGGAATGATTCAATACAAACCAAAAAGATACTCAATAAATAGTTCAACAAAAATCTAGATTTTGACTCTCGCTTCGCTTTCGCAGTGACTTCTCGTCTGGATGTTTAAATGAAACCGCAGAACGGTCGAAAGACAAAAATAACACGTTACAGACTAGAAGGAAAAAGGGGTTTGTAACAATAAAACCAAGAATTTCTATTTTTTTGATAATAATAAAAACATTGATTCATAATGTACAGTGTTATATTTATTTTGCTTACATTAACTTCTTAACCCCACCACTGATTTGCTAACATTTGGAAACATTTTCAAACATTTCACAACATTTGCAAACATTCTGCAAACATTTGCAAACATTTAAAAACATATGCAAACGTGTGCAAACATATGCAAACATGTGTAAATATGTGAAAACAATGGTCGAATATTTTCAAGATAAATGACATCGGTAAGTCACTCAGACCGATAACTCATCGATGTGCGAAGTGGGGGTTTCCCGTAAGTCCTGCTGAGACTTGTACATTCGAGAAGGATGACGTCATCGATGACTCATCGCGCGGTGGGCGATATCCCATGTTTCCTGTTAGGACTTGAATGAAATATAATGACCGGTCGAAACTTGCATATTGTAATGAGTCATTGCTGTCTTGGAATAAAAATTCATCATACTTGTTCGCGAATATTCAAGAATGTTCCATGATGGTTTAAATCGGGGTGGAGTAAGGGAGTGAGTTGCTATAAAATCAACCGACTCCACTGGATTCAGCTTCAAACACAAAATTGATTTGCTACCATCACGATTTGCGGTTTTAGTGTGTTATTATAATGTTGATGTTGGATGTTCAAGGTTTTCAACACCCAACTCAGAAATTTATTGTAAAAGAACTGGCAGTTCAAGCTGTTGGAAAAAATGAGTGTGCTTGTCTGCTTTTCCAACCCCCATGTGGATGGAATGAATTATCAGCAAAATACCAAAGAACCAATGAATGAATTATTAATAATCACCATGGAATCGCATGGGAAATAGGATTCATTCCTTATGATGAGGTTCAAGATGCAATTGCGCAGATCACGAAAGGAGTGACAATCATCGTCGTGAATGGACTGCAGAAGAGACAATGGTTACAATCTTACACCAATAAAGTGATAATCGACTTGAATGAGTTGGGGTGCTCAAAAGCAAAAGATATCACAACCCCTGCTGGAATCACAAAGAGCACAGTCTCGTCGAGAATTATACCTGTGCATTCGAAAATTGTGGGAAGCTATTGAAATGGTTCACAAAATACTTTCATTCAACTTTTGATCCGACTACTGACTCCTTCGATTGGATACAGGATATGCAAATCTTGCAAGCAGATTCCGCACATCTCATGAAAAGATTTCTCTTAAAATTTCCATGGCAACACATTGACGAATTATGGGAGACATTGACAGAGAGGCTCAAAAACATGAGCGAAATTAACGAGTACCGCCGATGTTATCAACATCATCCAACACCGATTCATAGAGGAGACGTTGTGGATAGAACTGTACCACTCATAAAAAATTGTCTCGTTTGTCAATTATCAGATTGGATAATTTTTTCATAATAATCAGAAATGATTATTGATACCTTTATATTCCATACAATGTTTAATATGTAGCTACGATTGATAAAAACTATTATACATGTTTTCAGTTATATGTACACACCTTCAAGCTTGCTCACGATTTTTCAGAATTATACGGGAGTACTCTAAATGAATAAGCTTCATTCCATCAAAACAAGTTGATATATAAACTATTTTTCGAGATATTCACCTTCAAAACGTAGTAAACGACTCGATGAAAAGCTCACTACGCATACAGTGCAACCAACGAATTCGCCCCCACTCCACACCATTGGTCTGAGAGAACAGATTGACTGGTTCGACTATATCTACTACACGTGCTCCTCACAAACCCATAATGCGTACGCAACGCAAACCCACTATGTATGTCGTTATTAAATGCATCACCCCCTATGACTAATGTTATTATATAATTTATGATTTTTGGAGCCAAATTAGAAAATTTAAACATTTAGTTGGCTGAGGGTGATATTTTTCACTGCAAAAATTTATGGTCATGCAGTCTCTGAGAAGCAGCTTCAAATCAAGTATCTTGGGGGGAAAAACGAGATTTGAATTCATCGAGATCTGAAAAAAAATCTATGAGATACAATAAGGTCGTTCATTATTAGATTTATAAGTTCATAACCACTTGTCTGAAAAAAAATTATCTCTGCTTCATATAATTGTATTGATAATAAATCCACAAAAATTAATCCGAGAAGAATGGAGTTTCCTAATTTTTCCCTATTTTTGCTAACTTGTCTTAAATCTTTTTTATCGATGTAAGATATGTAAATTAATAAAAAACAAGAAATCTTCACATGTGTGGAGAAGAAAGAAATAAAAACCAATAGAATAAGAGATTTGAATGCTACCAAACTCGCTGTTGATACTTGAAAACTTTTGCATACACTTGTTAACATTTATCAACAGTTACCACCATTTTCAAACATTTGTCAACATTTTTCAACATTGGTCAATATTGGCAAACATTTATTGACATTTGCAAAACATTTGTCAATATTTGTCAATATTGTCAAACATTTGCAAAGCATTTTGCCCATATTCGTCAACAATTGCAAATATTTATTATCATTTGTAAAACATTTATCAGCATTTATGAATAATTGCCAACATTTTGCGAACATATTCGCAAAAACATCGTATTGCGTTTGCGGACATTTGTCATCGATGACGTCATCCGTCTAGAACGTTCCGCGACGGTGGCGCCAATATCCAATTTCTTACAAGTTCCAACCGGTCATTATGGTATCATATAATTCCCAACAGGACTAAGGGGGAACCCCTACCGCGATAACGTCATCCTTCTCGAATGTACAAGTCTCAGCAGGACTTACGGGAAACCCCCACCTCACACATTAATGATTTATCAGTCTGAGTGACTCTTCGATGTCATTCATCTTGAAAATATTCAATCATTGTTGTCACATATTTGCATATGTTTGCATATGTTTGTAAATGTTTGCAGAATGTTTACAAATGTTGTCAAATGCTTGCAAATGTTGCCAAATGTTGTCAAATATTTGCAAAATGTTTGCAAAGATTGCCAAATGTTTGCAATTATTTACATATGTTTGCATACATTTGCAAATGTTCTCCAATGTTGTCAAATGTTTGCAAATGTTGTTAAATATTTGCACATGTTTAGGACTTACGGGGAGCTCTCCCACCGTGCAAGTCGATGACTCATCGATGACGTCATTCATCTCGAAATTTCCGCGATTGTGGCGGCAATATCCAATTTTATCCATGTATCTACAGGTTTTTATAGTATTATATTTCATACAAGTCCCACCAGGTCGGTTCCCCAACCATGCGAGTCGATAACTTATCGATGACGTCATCCTTCTCGAACCTTCCGCGACGGTGGCGCGAATATCCGATTTCATGCAAGTTTCAACATGTCATCATACAAGTCCCAACAGGGCGGTTCCCCCACCACGCGAGTCGCTGAGTCATCGATGACGTCATCCTTCTCGAACCTTCCGCGACGGTGGCGCGAATATCCGATTTCATGCAAGTTTCAACATGTCATCATACAAGTCCCAACAGGGCGGTTCCCCCACCACGCGAGTCGCTGAGTCATCGATGACGTCATCCTTCTCGACGTTTCGCGACGGTGGCGACAAAATCCGATTTCAAGCAAGTTTCAACATGTCATTATATTTTCATACAAGTCTCAACAGGTCTTAGAGGGATTCCCCCACCATGCGAGTCGATGACTCATCCGTCTAGAAAATTCAATGACGGTGGCGCCACCACTAGTATCATATTCCATACAAGTGTCAACAGGACTCAGGAAGTACCCCCACCACGCCCCCGAGTTGATAAGGTGACTCATCGATGATGTCATCAGTCTAGAAAATTCCGCGACGGTGGCGCCAATATCCGATTTCATGCAGGTCATCATATTTCATACAAGTCCCAAAAGGTCTTAGAGGGATTCCCCCACCACGCGAGTCGATGACGTCATCCTTCTCGAACGTTCCGCGACGGTGGCAGCGAGGAGCTTTGATCCAGAACCCGTCCAGCCTAACTACTTACGCGGTTCGTGACCTAGTCCAGGTTCCTCCCAAGAGATTTCCACAAGTTATACTCCAGTTTCAATCCCTGAACCCTGCGCCTGCAGTATTTACATTTTGAACTTGCGGAGACTTCTCCATATGAAAAGTGCGAGAAATATCTTCCAATAATTTGTAAAATATACATTGTTGGATTATAATAGAAAGATCATCAAGGTTGCTCTCCCTGGGCATTTTTTTTGTCAATTCAAAAGCTTTAAATTTCCTGACACTATTTCCCACTTCGTCCCTGGTGATATCATGTGGCTGAATAAATTTATCAGGAATGTATTCACAACCATTATTAATGGTAGCTGGATCCATGTTACTCGAAGCATCTTCACTGTCAATCAAGGCATTTTCAGTATGAATCCAAATATTTTTAGTGTCGCCCGAAGCATCTTCAAGTCAATGAGAGATTTCAACAGCTGATTTCTTCAACTTATTAACTGAAAGTAGTTTCTGAAATGTAGTCGTAATCACAAACTCTCACAGTATTTACGGGGCAGTCTTCTACAGTACTTATATTTCGTTTTCGTCCAGATGTTATTACGGTTCCTCGCCCCGACACGTAATGTCGCCTAGAAACATCCGGGGCGACAGTAAATCGACTTTGAATTTCTACTAGAGTTTTCGGGTCAATCTTTTCAGTAAATAGGTTAGGATCAATTTTGCAGTGTTTTGGTCGACGGCTCTCACAGGCACTTTCAGCGTAACGTTTACTACCCGGTTTATGAGTTTTTTCGTTACTAATTGTCTTCTTATTTATTCACATATGCAGATAAAAAGGTTCAATTCACAGAAACTGGGAAAAATCTACTAAGGTATTGATTTCCAACAATTGATCAAGGAACTATATTCCTTGCAGATCACTTGCCGATTAGATGACAGCAGCCAAGGAAACAAGCCCATAGAATTTGAATTATTCATCATCATTCTTTATCATAATTCATGGTATATTAGAATAGAATAGAAAAAGTGCGGCTGGTCACTTAAAGCGCCCAGAGTCACCTAAATCATACGATCTTTTGTAACTTCCGCCTTAGTTTCGGTATGGTATATTACAACCAATAAAAAAGATATTGATCAAATGCTGTACTGCAACTGCATTCCAATGATAATGTCCATTTGTTCATCAATACGTTTTTCAAATTGAATTCGTTGGAACAATCTGAAAAAATTTTGTACTCCATTAGGTTAATTTGTACTTGAATTTCAGTCATATTTCAAAACAGTAGGTCACTGAGAAAGAAAAAATAAATATATGCAATAAATAAATAATGAAAAAATCAGTTTTCGGTTCTTTTTGTGCATACTCAAATCTATACGTAACTCAATTTTTAGCTCAATCGATTGAAAATTGAGATACTTGGACTTTTTGGAGATTTCTATCAATTTTGACTATTTGCAACACTTCAAAGTTTCGGAGTTCCATTTCTTCCAACTTTTGTTTCATCGACAACTCACATTATAGTTTTACAATATTCACTACAATACCTGGAGACTCGTATTTCACCGCGGTCTCTCGTTAAAGAATTACCAAAAATAATATGATCCGATAACATTCATGTCAACATTTTATTCAAGCATGAAAAACTACTGAGTCATTGTGAACATCGATGTAGTCTCGTTTCAGTTCCATCAAGATTGAAAATTGTGTGAAGATATGATAGAAAAAAGATTTTCGATTTCAATATAGGAACTGTGCAATTGAAAAATAAATGAGTGATAATAATAATAATAATTTCATTTATTCTACAAATCATTCTGTGACAATGTGGGTGATTGTGTCCTCGATTGGACGTGTGGGAAAATAAGGGCTCTAAATATCACCTGAATGATCCTCGCGAGGCGATGTCAGTCTGGGGGGAGGGAAGGGCTAGTAGATGTTAGGAATCATTTCCGTGGACTCTGGCTCGTTTCTCACCCCAGCACAGTATTCCGGAGCACCAGAAGGATTATCCAGAGGAGTCGACGATGTCAGACGCCTTGGAACTCGATGGAGAGGTCCAGTCATCGCCTGGGAAACTCCGCAGGTGCCAGAAACTCCACGATGAATATCCAACACTGACACCAGCTGTCAACACTCCGGAGATGGTGTATTTTGAAGTTGGCGTGAATGCAAATAATCATCATCAGAGGGCAGGAGTGCACGGGACCTATCAGGAGCAGAGGTTCATGGGAATTTAAAAGCAACTAGGAGTGCAATTTTGTTGCTTCCTGATGACCGGAGAGGGCACCACAAAGCCGAACGGAGCACGCTCATTGGCTGTTGATGACGTGCTGTGCCAATCGGGCCAGAACTACGTCATCCGGAGGGAACGAGAGAGAAATCCGGCGTGGCCCTGACACTTTTTGCGTAGCCATCTTGCACCTGTAGCTGTACTTTACCAACCTCGTAATAGTTTTCTTCAGAATTGTGTCTTTTCTTCGTGTTTTCTCGTCTTGGAAAATATCTCCAAGCCGAGAGGGAAGACCCGACGGAATACCGGAGGTGCCATTTGGGGCACTAGAGGAGTTTCGGGGTGAAAAGACGTCCACCGAAGCCACAGCGACACCGAGCCGTTAACACCACGTGTGAGAGATAAGCCAGCGTCGAGTGAGTGAGTTACGATATTCATTATCATTGAAATTGCTGGAGCGCGTGGGGTTATTTTCCTAGTTTTGAGACATTCGGAGGGTTTGAAGGCCTTTTGACTTGCCCTTTGCCTGGGAATTCCGGAGAATGGGTATAATCCGAGAGGGGACATTTCAAGGTTAAGTGTCGTACTTTCGAGATCTGACATCGCAGTCAAGGGATTTTTGAAGGTTTCATAGAGCCTCTGCGGTCATTCTGAAGGGCTACGACGGGCCTTCTGCCCTTCTCCGGAGAAGTTAGGCTGCGACTTAAGGGAATTGTGATATTAGGGTGATTAAGACTTGATAGAGGGAGAGAGTTGGGGACGCGGGCGTCTCATTTCCACTATTTTGGGGAATTCCCGTGGTGAGGGATTTTGAGAGTGGATATTATTGGTCTGGGGACTAATTCTGGATCTTTTTGCGATATAGGCGGAGACAATACGGGATCGAGGATTTAGGAGTTTGTGGCGAGTGGATAATTTGGGTTTATTTAATATAGCTAAGGGTTTTGAGGATACAGAGCTTCCTCACAGGGCCTGCGATCCCCTTATGTCAGGGCGTAGAGCTCTTGACAAATGTTGAGTCTTGATTTCAATTCGTTTCTCCACATTCCTGGATTCTCGAGATCCGTTAGGATTGTATCGAGTCCCTAGAGCCCGGTTCGAGCCGGATCACTAGTAATGTTCGAGTACTGAACCTCATAAAGGTCTCCATTTTCTTGAATTATTGACAATCGAGATTCCGGATTTAGTCTTCCGACCGATTTCTCTTGGAGTAGGGGCAAAGTAACAGGGTTAGAAGAGCTCGATGTGTAGGGTGCGATTCACCGGAGTCATTTAGGTGGAAGTTGGGCGTTTGTGATCATTTTTGAGAACGTTTTGTATTATTAGGATTAAGAGTTTTGATATTTCTATTTTTTTTTTGGATCTCATCAAGAGCGGTCGAGTCAGTGCATTCGGAAGACAGTCTCATACTCCGAAGGACTGGAGATTGTTATCATGTTTTTATTTTGCTTTATTATTTCAAATTATTAGTTTCTTTTGAGCATGAACTTAAGTGCATTATTATTTTTTGTTGTTTCCGGGCATTTCCATGTAATTTCGAGATACACAGAATATTTTGGCTTTTGTATATCATTTTTCTTTCACTGTTGAGACGAATATATGCCGCTCTTGAATAATTGCTTTGGGAGTTGACTTCTTCTTGGTTGTAATCTGAATCCCTCCACCCATTCCTACCATCCAGATTAAGTAAGTGGTTGACACGAGCCCTGGTAACAACAAAGTGGTAATCCAGGGAACTTCACTCGTGTTCCGGAGCTGACGGAGTGAGAGGAAAACCTGATCTAAGGAGTTTTGGCCACGAGAATAGGTCCTGAAAATCTGGGAAAAGAGCCCTAATTAAAGTCGAGTCGTGTTTTCACCGGAATTAGTCCGGGGTTCAGTGTTCGAATTTTGGAAGCCAGTCAAGAGTCACGTATTTTGTCACAATTCCAACAATGACAAGTTAGAGTATTTATTTCGAAAATATTCAAAATCGGTCCGAGACAGACCTGTTGTGTTCGTCTCGCACCAAAATCTTGTCTGGTTAAGATCAGTCTCCCGCTGGAACATACGTTAAATCCGTTCAGGAAGAGATCCTTCGTAATCTTAGAAAGACGTCCGACAAACGGAGAACACCAAGACGAATCGCCTATGAAAATTAGTTTAACTCTATCAATAATGATGGTAACGATCCTGGGAAATTAAAGAATAAAATAACTACTCCGATTTTCCTCAAAGATGCAAGGTTTTATGAATAATGTAAGTATTGCTAGAACGCTGGTCATTAACGCTGTTTTGTGACTAATGATCCAAACGAATTAAGTAGTGAAATATAGTAATACTATAGTATAGTCATTATCTTTGAATATCGAAGTTGATACAAATTCTCAACAAATTTGATTTTTTGTGAATAATGACTTGAATCTCCGAGTTAACTGAAAAACTGTAACCAACAGTTAAATCTCTCCGTACCGATTGCAATTTGAATGTAACACGTCAAAAAACACATCCAATTCCCATGAATTTCTCGTGTTTTAATTCTCAAACTCCCTGCGGAATATGCACACCCGTTAATAATTGACAAACGCCCAGTGATTTCAGTACCAGCGAGTGCTATGACATATCCGTGCCTTCGTCGTTCAGTCGCAGGGTGGTTGAGACCCTTCCCCCTCCAACCGTGACGTTTTATTATACATTTTTGCGGGTTTCAGGGGAATGGGCAGGTATATATACACGAACTGTTGAACAACCAAGGAATACATGGGCAATGTAAGGGTCCTACTATCGATCAACTAAAGAAAATTAGAGGTTGCCGAGGGTTCCCATTAGGCAAAACGAAAAATGAGAGGTGGAGGTTCTGCAGAAAATGGTCTATACATTCGTTCTATAACCGAGTATATAGCTTGAAACACGTTTCACCGTCGCGAGTTCATCCCGAATGAGAATTACCAGTGTTTAAAGATCTAATTATCCCGTTAGTTTATCATCTCTCATTCTCTTTATAGTCTTGCACTCTTTACTTATTATACAGTTTTACTCTATTTAGTCTTTTCTTGAGTCACTGGTGATCGGTGACAGCTGGTACCAATGCCGCTCATTGCATTATTTGTCGTTGAGTAAATTAAACGACCCCTGAAACTACTCATTGCTGTGCCTCTAATAAAAAAAATGGAAAAAGTGGATGGAATTTCCAAGCTGAGGATTTCATTACATTGACTCTGTACATACATTCACAATATAATTGCAATTTAATTGGATTACACACCAATTCCTTCCAGTTTCCAGATCAATAATAAAATTATCGGTATGGCTATTTGTACATGACATGAAAATAACGTACCTTTAACGTGTCCCTTACGTACACGTAAAAGGTACTTGGAAAAAATATATACGTTAAAGACACGTTAAGGGCACAATAAATCCACGTTAAAGGTACTTATTCCCTAAAAAATTCCCTAGAAGAGACGTTATTTAATAAAATTGATTGAATTTTCCATGTGCCTTTTGCGTGTCATTAGACTTTAATTCTAAGATGATTTTACTATGTACTTAACGTGCCTTTTGTTTTCGGAGACTTTAATTTCGACGTGACTTTAACGTGCACTTAACGTGGACGGGCGGGACGAGGACTATTCATGTACACAACGTTGATAGCAAGGTAAGTGATGAGTCATTTTGTGTAGATTTGATGTGCACCTTGAAGTGTCTCTAACGTGCACTTAACGTGTACCTCAAAGTTTCACTAACGTGCACGTCACGTCTGTGTTAGAGGCATATGGTCGATTTGGGTACCTAACTTTCAAACATTAGCGTGGATTTAACGTGTGCGTTAGAGGCGACGATTTGGGTACCTAACGTTCACACTTTAGCGTGGAGTTAAGGTATACCTTGGAGTGTCTCTAACGTGCACTTAACGGGTACCTTAAAGTTTCACTAACGTGCACGTAACGTGTGCGTTAGAGGCATATGGACGATTTGGCTAGTTAACGTTCACACTTAAGCGTGGATTTGACGTGTACCTTGCAGTGTCTTTAACGTGTACTTAACGTAACGTGTGCGTTAGAGACATATGGACGATTTGGGTACTTAAAGTTCACACTTTAGCGTGGATTAGAGGTGTATCTTGAAATGTCTTTAACGTGCACTTAACGTGTACCTTAAAGTTTCACTAACGTACACGTAACATGTGGGATGAGGGTATATAGACTATTTGGGTACCTAACGTTCACACTTTAACGTGTACTTAACGTGTGCCTTGAAGTGTCTCTATCGTGCATTCAACGTGTACCTAACGTTTAACTGGCGGGAGGGAGGGTCACCTAGCCTGGATTTGACATGTACCTCAAAGTGCTTTTAACGTACATGAGTTGGACATGGACTTTTCATAGGTATGCGTATTGATAAGGATCAATATTAATCTGGGCCTTCCGGCGTACATTGGAATAACCGCCTGAGTTTCCAATCTGCGTTTTGTCTAGGTACAGGATGGATAAATTGCTGCAGGTAATCAATAATCACGACTCATCACCTTAGTAAATATAAGTATTGTGGATTTTCTTCACTTCAATCGTGAAGCGTCAAAGTCACGGCCCCTGCGTAGCTAACACCGCCGCTGAAGAATTCAATATATAAAGTAGTAAAACTTTTTTTGGTCGCGCGCTGAAGCGCGCTCAAATTTTAGGTGCGACTAATTCATTACACGTCGTACGATGGTGCAAAACGCAATGGGTATGACCCTTGACGGGTTGAACCAACAACTTCCCGGTTCATGTATGTTCTTGGAAAAAAAACTCGTTTTCCTGGAAAAACTGGAGAACCACTAGATTGATTTTCTCCTAAATCTAATAAGGTCTAAGTTAGGTGGAGACGCTTCGATTGCATCATATATTACCTCGACCACATCATTGGTCCATGAGAGATCGTTGACAAAAATTTCTCGTACATACATACCCGCACACACACACACACACACACACCCCTCCTGGGAACTGCAGGACTTTGTTGTTGGCGGAGGGGCTTGAGGGATACATCCCAACCAAGGAGCAGTTAAAATCGAGGTCTGTCCTTCTCAGGACATCTTGGTGCAGAAGCCCAACTCTAAAAGTGGCGCGCAGGATAGGCTCCCTCCAACAACCTAAGCAAAGAGAATAGGGTGAGCTCCGTTCATCAGCTTAAAATAATGGCAGTGGCTATTCGTACTCCTGCGTGTATCATTCCGGTACACTCCGTACCCTCCGTACACTCCATGGGGTTTTCTGAGTGATTCACGCAGGCATGGAGTAGTTTATTGGGCATGTAGACAATAAACTGTATAGTGCAGTGAGTGAGACCCACAGGGAACCAGGTAATGTAATTTGAGTGATTCACGCAGGAGTGAGTGAAGAGGTTCACGCAGAATATTTTCTCTTCGGAGTGATTCACGCAAGAGGGGAGTGGTCCACGCAGAACTTACATAGATGCGAGTGATTCAGGCAGAATATTTTCAGTTCGGAGTGATTCACGCAAGAGTGAGTGGAGTGGCTCACGCAGAAAATTTTTCTTTGGAGTGATTCACGCAAGAGTGAGTGAAGCGGCTCACGCAGAAAATTTTGCCTTTGGAGTGATTCACGCAAGAGTGACTGGAAGACTTCATGCAGCACTTGCATAGATGTGAATGAGTCACGCAGAATATTTCTGGAGTGGTTCACGCAGAAAATTTTCTCTTCGGAGTAATTCACGCAAGAGTGAGTGGAGTGACTCACGCAGAAAATTTTTTTTTGGGGGTGATTTACGCAAGAGTGAGTGGAGTGGCTCACGTAAAAAAATTTCTCTTTAGAGTGATTCACGCAAGAGAGTGGAGTGGCTCGCGCAGAAAATTTTTCCTTCGGAGTAATTCACGCAAGAGGGGAGTGGTTGACGCAGCACTGGCATGGATGCGAGTGATTCAGGCAAGAGTGAGTGGAGTGGTTTACGCAGAATATTTTCTGTTAGGAGTGGTTCACACAGAATATTTTCTCTTCTGAGTGATTCACGCACAACCCGCAGCATTCGCGCAAATGGATGCAAGGAAATGTAGGAGTTCAGGACCCAGTCAGATAGTCCTGTTAGCGAGAAGGGGATGAAATAACGTTACACGCAGTACTTATGTAAATGGGAGGGATTCGCGCAGATTGTTCTCTATTCTGAGTGATTCTCGCAAAATATTTTCTATTCGGAGTGATTCACGCAAGAGTGAGTGCACTGGTTCGCGCAGAATATTTCCTTTTCGGATTTGACAAAGACAACACTTCCATTTGGAAACAAAATTCCATAAATTTTATAAAAACTTTCTCTTTTCAACATTTTCTTTTTAGGAATGAATTATAACATGGTTAAAACTTCCAAATAATATAATTTGTTTCACCTAAAATTAATTTTCGATGCGATTCTGGGTGCAGACAAATTCGTTACAATTTTGGAAATATAATTCTTTGATTAAAAAATTGATTATAATTTGATAATTCGTTGAGAAAAAGTTATGGTCTCGGAAAATTGTGATTTTTTAATCATTTCATTGCTCTACTTCGAAAAGTCGACTTTTTATTTCTATCTCTCTATATAATAAAAAAATAAGGGCTAAAATTCAGGAGACGCCTGAAAATTAAGGGGACGCCTGAAAATTCAGGGCACGCCTCCTCTTTCCCATAAATATGAGAGTTAGAGCATCAAAAATCAAGAAAAATCGGGAAATTAGTGATATTTTACACATTTTTCTCGATAATTTACATTCTATCTCTCATATTTCGTGTCATTTAGCTGAATTTATTGGAATTTAACGTGAATATTAGCAAAATAAAGGAGATAGAGCATCAAAAATCAAGAAAAATCGGGAAATTAGAGATATTTTACACATTTTTCTAGATAATTTACATTCTATCTCTCATATTTCGTGTTATTTAGCTGAATTTATTGGAATTTAACGTGAATGTTAGCAAAATAAAGGAGATAGAGGATCAAATATCAAGGAAAATCGGGAAATTAGGGATATTTTACACATTTTTCTCGATAATTTATATTCTATCTCTCATATTTCGTGTTATTTAGCTGAATTTATTGAAAGTTAACGTGAATATTGGCAAAATATCAAGAAAAATGGGGGAATGACTTCTATTTTACACATTTTTCTTGATAATTTACGTTCTATCTATCATATTTCGGGTTATTTAGCTGAATTTATTGGAATTTAACGTGAATATAGAGGATCAAATATCAAGGAAAATGGAGGAATGACTGATATTTTGCACATTTTTCTCGATAATTTACATTCTATCTCTCATATTTCGTGTCATTTAGCTGAATTTATTGAAATTTAACGTGAATATTGGCAAAATAAAGGAGATAGAGCATAAAAAATGTAGAAAAATAACGGAATTACTTATAAAAGGGGGGGAGTTACTTATATTCTATTCATTTTTGGCCCTCTCCCCCGCTTGCTACGCTCGCTTACCCCCGAATGACAACTTTGCATATGACCAGGGGAAGTTCTTAGAATTTTTAAGAATGACTGATATTTTCGCGATAAACACTTCGCAATTTGGAACAGGAGGTGAAAAGACGAGCAAAAGTCGAGACTGTCGAAAAAAAAAAAATAGTTAACTTCAAATGTCACAACATTTCGATTGATAAATTGGTGGTAGCGAGCAGAGAAAAAATTGAGGAAACCGCGAAAAGAAATTATTGAGTGTATACATCGGATATCAGTTAATTGACAGTGGACGATGAGTGTTTAAATTCGATGATGAGTTTTTTTTACTATTGTATTGAGGTAAGTCAAGTTTCATTAGTAGTGTAGTAATACGGGTTCTGGGGCAACGTTTTTGTCGTCGACCTGGTCGTTGGGGCCCAGTAGGGGGGGTCAGATGAAAGTGGGTGGGTGGGTGGTTGATTAATTCGCGGGGTCGCGGTTCAATTCGCGGTTTGATTCGGGGGGTCGCGGTTTAATTCGCGGTTTGATTCGCGGTTTGATTAATNGTATACATCGGATATCAGTTAATTGACAGTGGACGATGAGTGTTTAAATTCGATGATGAGTTTTTTTTACTATTGTATTGAGGTAAGTCAAGTTTCATTAGTAGTGTAGTAATACGGGTTCTGGGGCAACGTTTTTGTCGTCGAC
>NW_021680518.1:0-52895 GCF_001412515.2 Diachasma alloeum
CAGATGGACGGCTCAGAATTGCGTTTTTCCACTTCCTACATCCTATACCGGATAAATTAAATTAATTTTTTTTGGTTATTTCGTTTTTCGCCACAGCTATTATCCATGCTGAATCCTTGCTCATGAAATTTTTTTTCCATACCTTCATTTCCGACGCTGCACGTTTTTTTCCGCACCCCTTACGTCTAGGGATGCTAAGTACAAACGAAAATGAATGTGGTACGTTCAGGTACTCACTGAGTACAATCGATACTATAAGAAAAAAAATAGATTTATCAAACTTCGACTCCAAGTTCACACAGCTGGATTACGAATTTTTCTCTTCGTGTAGAAATTTATTTTCTTGTAATTTTTTTGCATTTTTGAAGACGTGTTGTGTAAAGAAAAAGTTAATGTTTGAGATTTATTAAGGACGTTTAGCCATTTTCAGCAAATCTCATTTTTTCATGTTAAAAAAAAAGTCTATAATTTTTTTGGCTGATAGCAGAACGTATGAAACTCACTTCTTTGGTGTTGAAAAAAAAATAATCGCAATACCCACAAGTCAAATCTTGAAAAAAAATTTCTCTCGTCCCTGCAGCATTGATAATTCCACGTAGAAAGCGTTACAGAAAGTGAAAAACCTTCATTTTCACTCTAACGATTCTTCCGAGGACTTGATTCTTCGTACTTCCTCATTCCCATGAAAACAGAACTGAAAAATCTCGAAGACATCAATCTAACTTCGCAAGACCGGCATTTAAACTTGTAATAAGATCGTGAAGTAAGAGTTTCAACAATTTCAAAGCGACACATCTTCGAATGCCCTCGTTGTGTTCAAGAAGCATCGGCGGGTTTTTTTCCTAGTCCACGGAATTCAGCGAAGATATCAACGAGTTAATTTCAAAATTCCTCCAATCTCGTTTCACTCTTCTACACTGAAATGAAAATCCAGTTCTTGTCGCTCGACATTTACTTCAGATAAACCTGCAGTCCATAACTAATTTTTCGATAAACGACTGAGGATATAAAAACAAACGCATATTTCCTTCTAAATACACTGAACACCGAGATAATTAAACAATTATTTTTTTGATAATATTCAACTAACAATTTTGTCGGCTCAAACAAAACTTATTTGAGAAATTGTTCGTTTTTCTCTCCCCTTTGCTCATCTGTACTTCCTTTCTGTAATTTTTCTATCATTATTTTTCCTTAAAGCCGTCTAAACCTCTAGGTTTCGTGCTGATAAAAAAAACCATTCACGTATACAAAGTATTTTTATTGTCGTAAAATATCTTGGAAATTATTGAATTTATCAATAAACATCACATAACATTTTTCATAGTTCATAAAATTCTCTACAAAAAAGTAATTACGTTTAATTTTCCTACTCCCTTTCCCTCCAAAGATATCAACAAGTGAATTTCAAAATTCCTCAAATCTCGTTTGACTACTCTAAACTGAAACGGTTCAAGTCGATTTTGGCTATTGGTCAGTTTTCAATGAATATCTCGAAATCTAATGAAGATAGCAAAATTTTTCTCATAATCTTTTTAGTAGCACTCAACTCGCTCTACAAAAAAGGTCATTATGAAAATTTCGCTATCTCCCGTAAATTCTGAAATATTTCTGCAAAACTCAACTAAAGACTAAATTGACTTAAACCGTTTGACGACTTCGCCACTGAAATATCTTCGAAAATATTGAATTTATCAATAAACATCAAATAATATTTTTCACAGTTCCTAAAATTCCCTGCAAAAAAGTTGTTACGCGTAATTTTCCTACTCCCTTTCCCTCCAAAGATATCAACAAGTGAATTTCAAAATTCCTCAAATCTCGTTTTACTACTCTAAACTGAAATGAAAAGCCAGTTCTTATCACTCCACATGTACTTCAGATAAACGCCAGTCCATAACTTATGAAAACCGCGTGATTTTTCAATTTTCCACGCAAGTAGTTGCGGCCGCGATGTCCGACTGGTTATGCTCCTGACCGAGTGACCACTGAACGCACATGGTTAACAGTATAATCCCTGTGTGCACCGAGGGCATGAGTCGTAACTCTCGTCGGCGACCTTCAGCGAAGACCAGCCACACGGGGTCTTCATCGAGCAGTCGCTCACTCACGGGAACTAGTGGCAATTGAAAAAGTCCGAACGGCTCCGTGGAGCCTCCCAACGGCGCAAACACCGGGTATTGATGTCTTTTTCACTGGAATTTTCGGTGCTGCGAAGGCGATGGATATTAATTAGACGCGTACGATCAATCCGCGGTATGATGCCGCAACGGCACTGATATTTTTCCGATCCGTTACAACCAACTCCGGCGTTTTCAGAAAATTAACCAGGTGATATAACATAACCGTTAGATGCCTCGACTGGTTATTAGTGGCGTTGATAGTGCTGTGTTTCGATCGGTGGGTAATGTGTTAAGGAGGACATCGTGATGTTGATATTCAGAGGGGAGGATATGGACTGATTTGAAGAGATGAGCTGATTTTTGGTCCCGAACGGAAGCATTGTATTCGTCAAATCCGACACTCCCAGTTTTTTTAATGAAGCTGAAACTAGCGGAAGATTCGACAGCAGAAGATTTGTCTTAGGCGAATCTAGGGGTGTGCAAATGTTTTTAAGTAATGTGCAGATTCTTTCGCACTTGGAAAACATTTGTACATATGATTATTTGACTCTCCTACACTTAAAGTAGCTCTACCCTTACGGTATATTCAAAGATTATTGAAAACTGCAAAAAAATTGACGAAATTCACGATTTTCAGTCATTTTCATTGTCGTATGAACCTGAGAAATCAAATTTCATTGATTATTTTTCCAACCCAAATATCGGGCAATATAATTGGCCCATTCGACATCACGTGGTATAAGCTACAGGGTTTTCAACTGATAATTTTTTGATAAATTTCTCTGGTAGTTGCTATATAAAAAACAAAACATCATGCAGTCGAATTAACCCCTTGTCAAACTGACAGATTGAATTCAATTGTGGTAATCCGAGGATTTTTATTCGAAATGAGTGTTAATTATACAATTTTCGTTTCTCAATTGTGAGTTTCGTCTCATGGTCCAATTATATTGCCCGACATTTGGATTGAAAAAATAATCCCCCGAATACCACACGAGCTTCAAAATTAATCGGGCATTGTCCTCAAGGTTCCCTGCATACAAACGAAATCGTCAAGTTTTTCAGGCTAAAAAATCACGAGTGCGAAGCTTGACTCCTTCGTTTGTTTGCAACGAACCTATCGGAAAATACCCGATAATTTTGAAGCTCTTGTGGTATTACAAGTGAATATTCAAGGCAATTCATTGATTTATCAACAATAAAATCCATGGACATTCCATATAAATTATTCGTTGTTAAAAATTTCACGACTTTTTACATGAAATTTCAGGAGTAATTTTCTAACACTGTGTATCCTCTTGAATTTTTATATTTTCTGCTAATGTCCAGTACTCAACCAAAAGAGAAAGTATAATTCTCATCGAATTTACAGCTAATCAATCACATTTTCTCAGTCCCATATACACTCCAAAATATTGTCACATTCGTGGAAGTTTTCCAGGTCTTATGCATTAATTCGGCGGAGAGGATGGGGAGGACGGGTTTGGGTGTCGCAGGTTTCGAGACCACTAAAATCGCGAGCTCAATACTCGCTTGATGGTGCATATGGTTTCTTCTTCCTGGTAGATATAAAAATAAACGGTGCGTGTAACGTTTTTTTCGCACTTGAGATTAAATGTCCCATTTTATTTGGCTCTCGGGCACTCTTCTGCGGCGCACCGCAAGCAGTTTTTATCCTCGGTTTTATCAGTTTGATTATGATCCTACTCGAGATTTAAGTCTACTTCTTACATAATTAGATGAAGTGGGTTTTTATTGAGTGAGGTGAACAAGTTTAGTTACGTTTTCTGTTTTACTCATCACAATAATTCATGAGATTATGTCAATTTTAATAATTACGGTTATTCATGCTTCAACTGAGAATATCTATCCTCTTTTTTTATGTAAATCTGAAGACCAGCTACTTGTTCTTCTGAAAATTTGAAAGAACATGCGTTCCAGATTATTGAATAATTTGACTTCATGATTTACGAAGTGATTCAAGGTTGAACACATTAAAAAAAGCCCAAAAATTTATATGAATGGAATTTTCGATACGCTTATAGGGGCTTTTTTATTGAATGACAGTTCTATTGGAATTTCAACGAATTTCATGATTGGTGATTCTCAATGTGATGGAATTGTTAATAGAATGTTAATTGAATTAACATTTCCCGTTTGCATATTTGTAACGTACTATACTATTTTGCCATTTTCAAAAAATCATAAGGACCCGCAATTATTAATACAGTAGAGGCTTCGTATAAGATACCTTAGGGAGAGTAGGAAAGTGGAATTCCGGGAACCCCTATGCCCCCGCTACATGGAGAGAAATTTTTGATAAAAATTATCCTACCGTTCTATAAAAGTGTATCATGAGTCATCGTTTCCTCATTTCTGTCCCGAAATTTAGTAAAAATTAATATATGATGATCAAATTTTATTCTACGTTAGAGCAATTTTATCCTGACGCATAATAAATTTTACCCTTCCAGTCAAATAATTTTTATGTAGATAACACCGAAAATTCTAGAACGGTTGGTAAATTTTACCCTACCGGTACAGTAATTTTTACTCCACCACGGCACGGTAATTTTTATTTTTAGCAGGATAAAATTTCTCTAACGTAGAATAAAATTTGATCATCAGATTTTTATTTTTATTAAATTTCGGGATAGAAATGAGGAAACGATGACTCATGATACACTTTTATAGAATGGAAGGATAATTTTCATCAAAAATTTCTCTCCGTGTAGAGAGGAGAAAAATAGGGATCAGCGGGTTTCAAATAAGATACCTCGCTCGTCGCGCCCGAATTCAATGCAATTTTCATTTTTACTGAATGAATATCGATAACTAATCAATTTATGTGTTTAATGTTTTGCATTTGTATCGCCCACGTTCCCTTTTCTCTCTAAACATAACCCCGCGTGATTGAATGGCGCTGATTTTGGGGGATTGTTGGTGGACTCGCGAATAATCACAGACGAACAATTGCGATTTTTCGATGGGAAAAGTAAAAACAAAATCGATGTATATTTCCACTACTTGAAAAAAGTGGTGTGACCCCCCTTAAGGTCATTAGACCCTCATGATCACTTCGTTCGTCCCTCCCGTTTGACCCTTAAGGGTGCCAAGTGAATTTGGCGATGACCCTGAAAATTGACATTCACCAACAAAGTTATAATTTTTTTAATTAATAGTATTAGACAGATGGTGAACATCGGTGACAATTTTAAAATTTTAGAACTTATGGATATCGAGAAATTAAATAAACAAAATCAGTCTTATACATGGCCTCTTATGGAGTTTTGATTAAATTGAACGTTTCAACCCCCTAGGAACTCAAGAAAAATTTGAAAAAATTTGAAAATATGGGGAATGATGTGTTCAATGTGATGGCGACAAAAAACAATGGGGTACCGGGGTGAATAAGAGAGATATTTCAACCCGCCGTACCCATTTGATCCCATGCTTTCTCGAGGTTCGTCACGCGAAATAGAGGATTTTCCGCATTTATTTTCTCGATGTCTAGTTCCGATTGCGGGTTTGAAATTTCGTCGGATGGATGAATACATATTTCTCCAATAATGGAGGGAAAGAAAAAATTTTTTTTGAATCTTTTTTCAAATTCACTTGGCACCCTTAACATCGTTTGATCCTTATAACAACTCTCTTCCCGTTGAAAAATGACCGGGGCCATAGATATTTTATAAGAGGCCCACGGAACATAAACATTCGGAAGGCGATGAAAGTGCCGAGAGTGGGGGTAGGCCTCGAGCACGCGGAGCGCGAGGTGTCTTATGGAGCGGTATCTTATACGAAGCCTCTCCTGTATTTTTTAATTTTTCTTCCTTCAAAATTATTGTCCAATCACCATCTGTTCAGAAAAAAATAGAGACAAAAATCCCCAGCATTGACTTTTTCGGGTGCTGATTTGGCGTGGATGTGCTCACATCTAAAAAATTTCACGTTAGAGCGTCCCGCCGGCGTCAGTCCCGTCGATATTAAAATCGGCATAAGAACAGTTAGCCTCGAATTCACATTCAATTGCAAATTTTATTTCCCGCATCGCGAGACATTTCGTATGCACCATCTACGGCGATGGCGCCTCGACCTCGGCCAAGAAGGAAAAGTGCGCCGCACATCGGAGATATCGAGGGCCCATTGGTATTGTTGTTTCGCCGAGGGATGTAGGTGAGCAACGCCGGCAGGAAGACAACAATGAAGAGCTCACGGGGCTGGTGTCAGTCGCGGGCGGAATACTGATATTGGCCCCTTTACTCTCCGATCGACACTGCGAGCATTATCGATAAGGAGACGTGACACTCTAAACGATTGTTAATTTGTAGCGCAGACGGCTATTGAATTTCAATCGGCTCTTAATTATTGTCGTGTGTATGCGGATGGTGTTGGGGGAATAAAGAAGGCCTAAACATTCCGATATTTATATTAAGGCCCGGGTGTACTATCTTTCGAACGTTATCTCGATGTTTTTTTTTCATCTTTCGTCATCTGAAATTGCCAATTGAATCCTGCATCATGCAGAAGTTTTGAAAAATTATGAATGAATAATCAAAAAAAAGTAGAAGAAATTCTTAATTTTTTCAAAGAGCATTTTTAATTTATATTCAGAATAAGTTGAATAACAAGAAATTGAAAAATGTATCGGATTTACGGTGACAAATGGCGGCCTGTCACCCAATATCATGCAGGGGGAAGACTGATTTCGTAAATCTTTTCCCACACTGCACACAGACATTTATTAAGGAAAAGGCTCTTTGAAAAAAGTTGTAATATTTTGGAAAATTTTTTAATCACACTTTTGTCACATAAAAATGACAGATGACTACATACCACTGTTTTGAAAATTGAGATACCTAGCTGTCACTTCCCATGAAGAGTTAGTGTTTTGTTATCCACCATGAAAAATGACAGCTAATAGATAATTTGCCACAGCGAATCAGATATTTTTAATTTCCACTTTTTTCAACTCATTCTGAATCTCAATTAAAAACGCTCTTTGAAAAAGTTCAGAATTTTTTCTATTTTTTTTTATTATTCTATCATAATTTTTGGGAATTTCTACATGATGTACCACTCAATTGACAATTTTGGATTACGAAAGATTAAAAAAATCCAGATAACATTCGAAGGATAGTACACCCGGGCCTTAATTCAATAAATAAATTTGCAAAACTCGGCATTTTGCATTGATCAAAAGTGACATTTCCATGATTTGTCGACGTTTCGCGATCCCTAGAATCATCCTGATTGACATGTTCTTGAAGAAATGTTTTTAAAAATTTTGTCTAACGATATCTAGTGAACAAATGAAGCGATTCAGAAACCTTTTTTTTAGGCCTGAAATCGATTTTTGGTAAAATTTTGGGAATTAATAAATTTGTTACGATTCCGAATTGATGATTTTTACTGTGGAAAATTGATTGTTTCTAAATTATTTATGGAAAATGCTGGTATTTTGGGAAAATTGCAACTCTTTTAGAACTTCATCAATCTTCCGCCAAAAGTAAACTTTCTAATTTCATTTCAGATTATTAAAATGTTTTCTAATGGTTCAAATTCAGGGTGGCACGTCTTTTCAAATAGGCGACATTTCAACTACATTTCAACTGAAATTTTCAAATCAACTAGTTTTTGTGAAATTATGAATATTTCTTGGAATTAGCCGAAATTTCTTTAATTTTCTTTTTTTTTATTCTTTGCTTTTCAACAGACAACGTAGTGCAACTCAATTTAACCACTGAACTAATACATTAATGATTGATAGCATACAAAAATTCAATTTGTTTTTCTATTAACGATTATAAGAGATCAATAATTTAGTATTAATAATTGTTTTTTTCTCAAGGGGAGACTACTATGAGTTTAAAAAGTCATGGGTTATTGGAGTGAAACTTTTCATATGCAAAAAAAAATTCCGTTTGCCTGAAAACGCTTAAAATGCTAAAAACAGGGCCTCCAATGCAAAACTCGGGCCTCCAATTTTTGAGCTGCAAAAGATTTTTTTTTTCAAAATTTTCGGAAACATGTCTGGAACAACAATTACGAGCCAGTTTTTTGGAATTCGACTTCTACACAGCTGATTTCGGTTTTTTTCATGTGAAAAAATTTACTATTTGTGTAAAAAAATACAAAAAAGCAAATCTAGTTATGTAAGAAGCAAATTTTAAAAAAAATAGCTCGTAATTGTTATTCCACATATTTTTCCGAAAATTTTCAACAAAAAAAATCCTCCGTAGCTCAAAAATTGGAGGCCCTGGACTGTTTTTGGCATTTTAAGCGTTTTCGGGCAAACGAACAATAAAAAAAAATTGTTTGCACTAATTATTCGTTTTCAGATCTATATAATCGATCTTCAACGTATGAAAAGTCTCACTCCAAGAACCCGAGACTATTAAAACTCATAGTAGTCTCCCCTTAAATGGCATCTATAAAAATTGTTCCCTGGGTAATTTATTAGCACAAATGGCTGTGCTATATGACGACAAAAACTATTTTCCACCCTGTTTTTTTATTATTTCGTGTTAAAATCACTCATTGTCGGGATGAATAACGTGAATATCATTTTTTCTCTATCAGACTTTACAATTTTTATGATCGCTTGAGTTTATTGTGGGCTCATTCTGCGGATTTCATTGATTTGTGTTCCTTTTTTTTCAAAGGAAAAGACTTATTTATTAATTTTGTCCGCGTTTGTCTGCCGACATAAAGTGAAGAATGAAAATAACGTGAGCATTGGAACTTCTCGCATGAGCATGGACTGTAATTTTCCTAATAACAACGTCATTTCGCACTACTCTGCATTCATTTATCCCAGACTGTACAACTTATTACGGTGGAAATATAGGTGTGGAACTTAACGATGCACAATGTTAAATTGCTTCGAATTCTTGACCCAGTGACACTTATACTATTCAAACCATTATTCTTAATTCAGTAACGATTGAATTTCAAATGATTTTGGGACTTTACAGTCAAACATCGGAGCTTTCATTTGCCCTCCGTTTGACCCTAAATTTCCAAACATTTTACAATGATTTTATTATTTAAACTTTGCAAGTGTGCATTCAAATCTCGACATTGAACCGTTGGAAAACATTTTTAAAGTCTGAAAAAAAAATTGAAAGTTTACTCTTGCAGAAATATTGATGAAATAATTTAAAAAATTGCCATTTTTGAAAATTACCGGAATTTTCTGTAAATTAGCAGCGAAGCGATAAAACGGTACAAGTCAATTTTAACTTTTAATTTTCAATGAGTATCTCGGAATGTAAGGGAGATAGGAACATATTTGTGATAACCTTTTTTGTAGAGCCGATTGAGTTCTACAACAAATGTAATTACGAAAATTTCGCTATCTCCCTTAGATTTGGAAATATTCCTCAAAAACTCAACTTAAACCGTTTTACCACTTCGCTACTGAAATAATTTAGAAAACAATCAATTTCCACCGAAAAAACACATTGTTTATTATTCGTTTACCCCGCAAATGCTTAAAATATTAAAAATGGTCTATCGCCTCCAATTTTTGAGTTATAGAGTTTTTTTTGCAAAATTTCCGGAAAAATTTGCGCAGCAACAATTACGAATTAGTTTGTTGAAATTCAGTTAATACACAGCTCGTTATTATTTCAATAAAAAATTGCACAATTCGTGTAAAATAGTCCGAAAAATATTTCTAAAAGAATCGAGAATATATTTGTTATATTTAATGGACAATTTTTCTGCCGATTTTACCTGAATGGCGCAAATTTTTATATTAAACGAAACGAAATTAGCTGTGTAGGAGTAGAAATTTAAAAAAAACTACTTCGTAATTGTTATTGTAAACCCCTAGTAAACAATTAATTTTTTGCACTAATTATTCGTTTTTAGACATATATAATCGATCTTCAATGCATGAGAAATCTCACTCCAATATCCCACGACTTTTAAAACTCACAGTAGTCTCCCCTCAAATATAATTATAAACATAATGGTAATAAAATTAACAGATTCTGTTAACATATTCAAGACTAGATTATGCATGATAAATAAAAATTCTTCAAAAAAAATGTACACACGCCCTCAGCCGAGTGCAGCAGTCGACTGCGCAACTTCCGTTGGGTTTTTTGTTACATGAACTTTCCCAGAAATTACTCCACCATAAAATTTCAATAACAACAGCTACGATGTTTACACAACAAACGCCGAAAAAATGTTCCGCAAAATGAATCGCAAATTCGCGATTCACCGTGCCTAGTCACATAAGTAGTATTTTAATCACTTCCAATTATCATTAAACTCATCATCCTCGTTGATTTCTTCCATTTTCACCATAAATCAACCCCTCAATCCTCAAGTTTTCTTTTCATTCTCCAGTAGACTCACTCTAATCACAGATAAAAACTTCAGTGAAGTCAAATGCATCACAGAGTGAGCAGTTGGAATTCTTCACCTCCATTAAAGTCAAGATGATATACCATAATACAGCGATTCCCTGAATTATTCGATGAATAAAAAATGTCTCAAGCCGAAAGAAGCCAAGTGACCGGGTGGGGGACAACACGTTCCAGTTTTGTCTGGCTCTGCACCGGGAAAAATAAATGAGAAAAAAAACGGGTCGCAATCGTTCACTGAAACGTGCCCTGGAAGCAGAGCAATGTGCGGGACTAACCGGCATTACTTACGCATCCTCAATACTCCCGAAATTATAACTGGACCTATAAAACTTTGCAATTCTCTCGATATTTCCGCGCAGCTACATCGTTCTTCGCACATTTTCACAGCAGGTACGTTTTCACTTCATATGCGAATGTCTCTCAACTTTGAACGTTCTTACAGAGCGTTTGGCCCTTACGAGAATTTGACCCTTACGCCGGAAACTCATTAAGGGTCATTTACTCGTTAAGACAATTTGACTCTCAACTGCGAATGTTTTTAATGGTCGTTTAACCCTTACGACCATTTGATTCCCAACACCGGCAGTCATTAAGGGTCGTTTGACCCTTACGAGCATTTGACCCTCAACACCGGCCGTTCTTAATGGTCGTTTGACCCTTACGAGCATTTGATCCTCAACACCGGCCGTCATTAAGGGTCGTGTGACCCTTACGGGCATTTGACCCTCAACACCGGTCATCAGTAAGGGTCGTTTGACCCTTACGACCATTTGTCCGTCGACACCGGCCGTCATTAAGGGTCGTTTGACCCTTATGAGCATTTGACCCTCGACACCAGCCGTTCTTAATGGTCGTTTGACCCTTACGAGCATTTGATCCTCAACACCGGCCGTCATTAAGGGTCGTTTGACCCTTACGACCATTTGACCTTCGACACGGGCCGCCATTAAGGGTCGTGTGACCCTTACGGGCATTTGAACCTCAACACCGGTCATCAGTAAGGGTCGTTTGACCCTTATGACCATTTGTCCGTCGACACCGGCCGTCATTAAGGGTCGTTTGACCCTTATGAGCATTTGACCCTCGACACCAGCCGTTCTTGATGGTCGTTTGACCCTTACGAGCATTTGATCCTCAACACCGGCCGTCATTAAGGGTCGTTTGACCCTTACGACCATTTGACCTTCGACACGGGCCGCCATTAAGGGTCGTTTGACCCTTACGGGAATTTGACCCTCAACACCTGCCATCATTAAGGGTCGTTTGACCCTTACGACCATTTGACCTTTATCCCGGAAACCCATTAAGGGTCTCTTACTCATTAAAACAATTTGACTCTCAACTTCAAATGTTTTAATGGTCGTTTCACCCTTACGAGCATTTGACCCTCAACTAAAATTAACAAAAAAATTTTCTGAATTCGGCTAAATAGTCGTCTTTCATGGTGCTTTATTTTGCCCCCATCCCCTGTTGACTCCTACCTCTTGTCACTCCATTACACAATTCCTTCAAGACTATTAACCCTATAAATAAGCGAATAGAACCATGAAAAATTGAATTAATGTCACTATTCTTCACTGAAAGCAATAGTCAATCATTCAAACAATCGATTTTTCTTCTTCTTCACAATTTTATCCCTCAATCGCCAATGGTTATCGTTTCACAGTCAGGTATAACCAGATGACAAGATCCAAAAATAGTCTCGCAATCAATACATAATAATCCTATCTAGAAAAGATGACTCTTATTTATAAAAGATGAAAGTTTTCTTGAAGTTGTTTTCTATCGAAATATACCGAAACTGCCAATGAGTCGCTTAAGAATTCACTCTGTAGTGGCACAACTTGATGTGAATAGGATTTTTTTCTCTTGTTCTTCAATAAATCACTGTTCATTGGCGTCTTCAACTTTTCTTATTAACTAAATTCATCAAAGATTCAAAACTATTCATTAATTTTTCACTTATCGTTCATCTTTATCAGTGATTGATTTTTTATTCCTATCCATCATCCGTTTTTTAATGCATTTATGAGTGTTTGAAATATCATAGGGGAGGTTGGGGTAAAACGGACACTTTTGACATTTTTAAAACGTTAATGAGGGGTTGAAATCTTATTTATAAAAGATGAAAGTTTTCTTGAAGTTTTTTTCTATCGAAATATGCCGAAACTGCCAATGAGTCGCTTAAGAATTCACTCTGTAGTGGCACCACTTGATGTGAATAGGATTTTTCTCTCTTATTTTTCAATAAATCACTGTTCATTGGCGTCTTCAACTTTCCTTATTAACTAAATTCACCGAAGATTCAAAACTATTCATTAATTTTTCATTCTTATCATTCATCTTTATCAGTGATTCATTTTTTATTCCTATCCATCATCCGTTTTTAATGCATTTATGAGTGTTCGAAATATCATAGGGGAGGTTGGGATAAAACGGACACGTTTGACTTTTTTAAAACGTTAATGGGGGGTTGAAGTGTTGATAAAATTTAACAATTTTTTTTTCAATACAAAGAACAATTCTTTCTCTTTGTGATGAGCCTGAACTGAGCTAAATTGATCAATTTGTTTCTGAGTGATGAATAATTTAAAAAAAGTCAAAAGTGTCCGTTTTACCCCACCCTCCCCTACATTTAAAATTTGACTGAGGAAAGGGAGCTTCTCACATGTAAATGAGGCGATAAGATCCGTTTCACCCTCATCACCCAATTTTTCTCTAAGACTCGCTCGACCCTCAAACCCCCAAATAACTCATGAAAACCGTGAAAAACAAATTTTCCATGGCAATTTATGGCTCACGGCTCGTTGCACCACAGTGTAAACTCACCTCAATAAAATATATTTTGTTGATAAGTGGAGGCGCAGCGGGTAGAGTGCAGTGTCTATGACGGTGTAAGGAGTAATTTTGATGCACACTGGCTAACCAGGACTATGGCATAATTGCTGCCTGCCGGCTCGCACTTCCTCCCTATTATTTTTTTCAAATCTTCACTTCGTGCCTAATGAAATTTTTCACCAACTATTGTGCGAGGAGAATACAACTGATTTTAATTAAATCACTCTAACGTTTTTTATTACGAACTTAATTAACCGGTCACTGGGTGCATTGGATTCGTTTAATTTGGTTAATTGGTTTATTCGGATATTTACACATTTTACAACAATTACTGTTATTTTAGTCGTAATAATTATTGCTCATTTTTTTTACTCATTTACATTGATTTGTGAAAAGATAATTCAAGTTGGTTTTTTTTTCCTTGGAAATTGAATGTTTGATTTTTTTTTAGAGCGATAATTTGTGATTTTGTTATCAACTTATGTGGAAAGGTGAGGTATCATCAGTGTCTTCCACGACGTCGGCTTTCAGACTGCAGTCATCCTATTCACACATCCCACTTTACCCCGGAGAATCGAAACCCCCTCCTCGTCAGCAACCGGCGAACCGTCACGTATGTAATACATGCCTTTTAATCTTAGCCAGTGGAACGTGGTATGATTTCAATTAGATGCATGCTTTTAATTTCTATCGATCGAGTTTCATTTAGTGATGAATATTCAAAATTTACGGCAGGTTTCATGGGTGAACACGTGTGAAAAAATTCAATAAAAAAACTTGGCCAACTCGCTAGAAAATTATATAATTTTTTTGCCTGATAGCCGAACATGTGAAACTCACTTCGTTGATGTTTAAAAAAATTAATCGTAATAGTCTCGTCAGAAATAAATAAACAAATTTTTCATTGTACACGGGCTCTTATCGGGATTTATGTGAAAATTTATAATTCCCCTACTAAAAGACTCCAAAAATATAAATAAAAAATGGAAGGTAGGGGAGGGTGTGCCTGTACCGCCCACCTAAGGGGAAATGCCAGTTTTATATTTTATATTTCAACTTGAGTATAAAAAATGTATTTGTGAGACTTCTTTAACTATTGAACTCGTTATTCTCGAAGTGTAGACGCCTAATTCTCCTTAGAATCCACAAAATTGATTGAAAATAAAAGAGAGAGCCTATTGAGCGGTACTACCCGCCGTCGGGTAATACCGCTCGGCACGATTCCAATGCCGCTCATAGGGTTTTGCGTGTATCGCTCGTGATACAGGCGAGGTATTTCCGATCTTTATTTGAACTCAAGGAGATGGCGAGAGCAAAGCCCCCTGGAGGTTAGCGAGCGAAGCCTCCTAATATCTTAAGGGTGCCAAGTGAATTTGGCGATGATTGAAAATTGACATTCACCAACAAAGTTATAATTTTTTAAATTAATAGTATTAGACAGATGGTGAACATCGGTGACAATTTTAAAATTTTAGAACTTATGGATATCGAGAAATTAAATAAACAAAATCAGTCTTATACACGGCCTCTTATGGAGTTTTGATTAAATTGAACGTTTCAACCCCCTAGGAACTCAAGAAAAATTTGAAAAAATTTGAAGATATGGGGAATGATATGTTCAATGTGATGGCGACAAAAAACAATGGGGTACCGGGGTGAATAAGAGAGATATTTCAACCCGCCGTACCCATTCGATCCCATGTTTTCTCGAGATTCGTCACGCGAAATAGAGGATTTTCCGCATTTATTTTCTCGATGTCTAGTTCCGGTTGCGGGTTTGAAATTTCTTCGGATGGATGAATACATATTTCTCCAATGATGGAGGGAAAGAAAAACTTTTTTTTGAATCTTTTTCCAAATTCACTTGGCACCCTTAAAGATCCCCCTTGCTCCTCTAATCACCACTTGCGTTGAGGAAGTGCTACTCAACCAGCAGCAGGTTCTCCCGAGGGCTGTAAAATCGGCTCGTGCGACTTCATTTTCAGTCACTAATTCAGGATTTAATGACATGATTTCATGCTTCTGTTCTCTCTCAGTCTGAGTTCATAAAAAAAATGTCAAGAAAGCAATTAATCTCTTCCTTCCTCAATCATCACATCACCTAATTAGAAAAAACTTGAAAATTAATCTCACGAAAATATTAAATTCCCCCGGAACTCCCCCCACCACATCAGGACATAAACCACAGGTTCAATGAAATAAAAATCTCACCACTAAAATAAAATTCACAACATGCTTTATTGTAGGTCTGCGAATCGAATAATAATGAAATATAATACCATTACTCCTAGATTACGTTAATAATCAGCATTTGCATGACTTAAAGATCCCCCTTGCTCCTCTAATCGCCACTTGCGTCGAGGAATTGAAAAGGCCCACCTCTAAATCATGTCCTGCTCGACGTAACAATTTTTTTTCGTAAAAATAGAGAAAAATAATGAAAGATGAAACAAAAAAAACAATTGCTTATGGATTACATCGTTACCGTTGTGTTAAGATTTCCCAATCATTCGGATAATAGTGACCAAATTACGATCGTCCGTTCACTTATGGCACCTGTACATTACGTAGTAAAACTAAAAAAGAGGATTTAATCGTAGGTATGAATTATTGTCTATGCATGAATATGTCGTTGAGAATTAAATCCTGCTACAGCTTTATGAACTAGTAAGTTTATTCATAGGTGAGAGCAATTTTTACATGCGTCTAGGCGCAGATTACACATCAGGCGTCTCTACTTGTTGCGTTTGGTTCGATCCAAGTGATGATGATGATGAGAGATTGTGACTCCAAAGGCTGATTTTTTACTTGAGTATTTCAGAAACTGGTGGATTTATGAAAAAAAAATGTCAAGAACATTTTCCCTGAGGCCACTATTTTCCAAGATACTCGTAGAATGATAAATGAAGTACTTGGAATCATCTCCTTTTACATCACATCACAATTATCCCTTGGAAAAAACCCCCTTGTGCTTAAATTTCTCATCGATAAATGACTCCTTTTCTATCATCAAACACTTTTGATAAAATTTTTCGGTATAAAAAATCCAGTGGACAAGTAGCTCAACGCTAATTCACCTCGACTCTCCATCATCTTCTCAAAAAAACAGAAAATTTGCATTAATAAATGTAACTGGATAAATTGCATTGATAAATTGATTCACTTTAGTCTCTCAATAATTCAGGAAGAGCATTTTAATCGTCTTTATTTTATATCAGCTATTATTATCGTTTAAAAAATACTTAAAACTTAATTATCAATGATTTACCAAATGATTCCAACTCTCGTAATGAATTTTAAATTAAACAAAAAAGAAAAGTTATTTTTAACAAATAATTTCTCTTGGTAAATCACTCAATTCACGTTTTCATTTATCTGAGAAATTGAAAAATTGTTTTCTCTTATTTTTCGTTTGTGTGGAAGAACTATAAACAAATTATAAACAAAATGTAAACAAAGGCACCCTATACGCATATTCTTACTCTATTCATAGCATTCTTAATATTTATCTCATTACAAATACGAGAACCTCGAGTTCTCGAATTAATACGCCACTTTCTATTGAGTTCTTCATCCCTAGAACTCTAATACGAATTTTATTTTTTATTTTCTTTCATAGATTGGAGATTAATTTTAATTAAGACACTTTGAACGCTCAAGCGGCAGTGACAACTGGTTTTTTCTTCGGAATAATTATGTATCAAAGGGATTATCTCGTTGTTAATTATAAAAGCTGTAGTACAAATGAGAAACCTGAAAAGTCGAAACGGAATTTTTCTTCATTACGCAATTCCTTTGGTAATGAGTGATTGAAGGGAAAAAATTTCCCCAGATTAACAAAATGTCCAATTCGTTAATTGGAATTCACGTCAATCAAAGAATGCATCAATTATTCATTTTTTTAATTATCTCACTTTTTTGGGGAGAATTTTTTGAGTTTAAAAATATTAATTAACAAAGATCTCATCACTTCAACACATGAATTATTTCTCAATGAATTCCCTCATTCATCTCCTCATTTTCAATTTTGTACAAATGTTTTAAAACCCTAAGAACTCATACATCTTGCACTATTTTACACTATTCGTCGTACCTATGAGACTCCCAATCACGCTTTCTCGTTTTATTCAAATAGTTAACAATATTGTTCTTTTTTTAACGTTAAAATTGTCCAGTAATAACATCAACAGCATCTGAGATGACTTAATCATCCTCCCTATTGATTATTAATTGTTCATTACGAAAATATCCGTCACTCTTGTTAAAAACGTATCAAGAACTAATGTTAATTAGTCATTCTGTTGTTTTTAATCTTCTCTGAGCGTTTTTTTTGTCTGTTTGCCTTTTATTAATTATGATGGTAATTATTGAGGTCAATTATTTTCATTTTAAGTATACGACACCAAAGTGATGATGATTAATCAGCACTCGATCATCAATGAACGATAAATTGAATTGTATAATTAGTTTTTGTCGATTTATCGTTCATCTTTACCGTTTTTCATCGCAAATGCGAGTTTCTGTTGAGCGTTTTGCTCATTAAAAAATTGAAAATAAATTCTTAATGCTAGATGGAACTATTCTACGACCACGAAGATTGGTATAAGTAGTAAATAAAATAATTTGAGTTGTTAATTTGTACATTTTTCAATTTTTTTTCAATCGCTTCGTCTCGATTTTTCGTGGTTGCAAAACGAAGGATTTTTTTTTCAATGTCTATTTATTTAAAAAAAGGAGTGATTTTTTTTGGAACATTCAATCACTAATCACACTCATGTTAATGCTCTTTCACTCTCACGAAATTAATAATCAAACGATCAACTGAATTCGCAAAAATTAATTAGTTAATTACTATTAGTTAAGTAAGTCTTTGGCATTTGTACCAATCTTTCCATGATATATATTTTTGATAACGGATAACAGTTTTTTTGCTTTTGTGTTTTTTTCTTTTGATTTGTTTCTCAATTGAATTCAGGGGTGAAGTGGTAGTGAGGGGATTTTTCATATTTTTGTAAATTCGCCATTATCTCAACGGGGAGTAGTTCTACCAGAAAATGTCATTAGACCTTTTTTGTGGGAAATCGAATTCTTTACAAAAAAGGTCTCATGAATTTTTCTCTCAAAACCACTCATTACGGAGATAACTAGGTAATTAACAATGACGAGTCACAAATCACATGAAAAATTTTGTTAATTACTATCTAAATATCTCGAGAACGAACGGCTCTAGAGAAAAAAGCCAAAATACATTTTTGGTGGGAATTGAGTTTTCCAGGTGAAAAATCTTTTGTCGTTTTTCTCTACAACGCTTGGTTGTCAATTTAATTAAGAAATTAAAAAAACAAATTCATATTTCGAGTTTGTTAAAGGATTTACCACTTAACCTCTTGAATCTGTTAATTCTCCGGACACCAAGAATCTGAATGGGGCTTGAACTGAGGAACAAAACAATAAGAAATGGAATCAAAAAATATTTTTGGTAGAAAAGAAATTTCGAACGTGGAAAAATAATTTTTACTTCACTAAAAATAAAGGTATATGGAGAATTACTAGTGGGGAAGGCAACGAGGAATTTCGTTTTGAGCATCTTTCGTCTGAGGACCGATAAATTGTGATTCGATCCTCAAGAGATTCAGGACTATTTTCTACGCATCGAAATTATGAAATTGGCTAAATTGGCTCATCTGATTCTTCCAATGAACTATGAAATTATCTCAGTAATGAGTCGTTGTAGGAAAAAATGCCAAGAGATTTCTTAGGAATTTTTTTCAGATGCAAAAAACGTCTGGTGACATTTTTCTCTTGACCTATTCATTGCAAAGATAATTTCATAATTAAAAAACATGTTAGTTCCCTCTAATCGTGCATCATTTATGAATGAGGAGTGATTTTGGGAGCAAATTTCAAGACATTTTTTGTAACAAATTCAATTTTCCGCAAAAAAAGTCTTGACTCCTGCCGCTAAATTCATTAATTACTGACATAATTACGAAAACAGTTATTTTGAATTGCGAAAAAATGATATTCATCATCTCAACGACAAGTGATTTTTGTTGAAAATGTCTAGACATATTTTGTACATAATTCACTTTTCATAAAAAAAATTCAATGCTAAATCTACTCATTATCGAAGTAACTGCATTATTAACATGTTGTTTCCTTTCAATTGAGCATTGTCCCATTAATTATCAAATATTTTTGGTAACGAGTGCTTTTCGGGGACAATTTTAAGACATTATCAATAGAAAATTCAATTCTCCCCGAAAAAAGTCTTGACATTTTTCAATTCACTGCATAATGACCAAAAACGTTATCTCAAGCTGCAAAATTTTTTTTTCCAGATTCAATTTTCACAGAAAAATAATTGCTAGACACTTGCTAAACCCAGTTATTAACACAATAATGGCGTCACTAACATGTTCTTTAATTTAAATTGTGCATTCATCAATGAATTATTTTATCATCTGGACGACGAGTGATTTTGGGGGCAAATTTCAAAACATTGAAAAAAAAGTCTTGAATTTGAAGTCAATATTCGAATCAATTACATCATTTGGACGCAATTTAAATTTGTTTCCACCGAATATATGAAAGATAATTAATATGGCATAATGAAGATTGTAAATTCGTTGGAATCCTGCGTGAACGTTCGGTCGTGGTGATTTCATGGTAGAAATAAACCCGAGTCTTCCTAGTTTAGTTTTCTTCAATTTTTATTACAAATATCTGAGCAATTACGCACTAAATAACCGAATTACGTATAATTGTCACAATTGTTTGTATCTTCACATCAACATTTTTATTCATAGAAAGTTTTGTTGGGATTTAACTGGTGGAGAAAGGCTCGAGGGAGCTGGTTTTCATCGATCATTGTTAGCATTTTGATAATTACTGCAATCCATTTAATTGCGTTTGGAAAATTTCTGCGAATTTTAGTCTCTTAATTGACGCTCACAAAGGCACATGTTTTTTTTATCGAAATGTTGAAAATTTGAGAACTATTTTTCGTGGTTTTTCGAGGTGTATTCATTATTTGAGTAACAAAATAAGGAATTTGAATGGTTCATTTCCATTTTGGGAGATGGAAAGATTTTCGTGGAGACGTTTTTGCGGAGGAAATCAAGAGTTACAAAAATGGTCTTCATGAAAATTTTTGAGATCTCCCTTGGATTCCGAGGTATTCAACAAAAAATGATTGAGAAATCGATAAAATTTCGTATTGACGTTTTTATCAGCGTTTTTCTGTTGTTAGTTAAGGAAATATAAAGATAATGTACAAAATGTTTTATTTCTAATGCTTTTCGGAGGATAACTGATTTTTTTTAATGGAAATTGATAAGTGGAAGAAAAGTTGAATTGAGATGTGAAGTTTTTGTAATTAGGTCATTATTTCACTAATGAGTGGTCTTAGGATGGAACGGTTCTTGATATTACTTCTTAAAGTCCCTCATTCTCGAGATAATTTCATATTTTTTCAAACATAAACTCAAATTGAAAAAAAAAACACTCAGACTATTTCCCAAATATCTCTGGACCCATCGTGTTTATTGTAGTATGTCAAGAGATAATTTTTGTAAACCACAAAATTCACGAAATAGATTTCTCGACAATTTTTTCTAAACCCCCTGCAGAGATTCGATTGATAGTCAAAAAATCCCCAAAATTGTGAATTTTTTTTACAATAGGGAGAACTATCTCGTTAACAAGCTAGTTTAGGATAAAATGTGAAAAGAGACTTTCTCTCTGAAAATTCCAGATCTTCAAAAAAGCTATTCTGACATTTTTCGTTAAAACTCCTCATTCTGGAGATAATTCCAAATTTTTCTTGAACAAGAACAGGTTTTTATCGAAAAATATCAAAAAGCCATTGTTTCAGTTTACCAAATCGCCAAAAAGAAATCTCCTGCCAATTATCCATAAACCGCTTCCCCCAGAGACATCCTCAATAATGGAAAAATCCTCACCCAACAATTCCCCCTCAATTCCCCCAGTTATTCCCAAAAAAAAATCATCTCGCGCATTCTCACTCTCAACAACCACAAACAGATAAACTGTACTAGTGATAACGTCAAACTACTCTTGATAACTCGATCAGATAAAAAATATTGAATGAAAGAGTTGAACGATATCTTCCACAAACGTAATGTTCACTGAACAGCGACACCGAGGCCTCGAGAGAAGCCAAAAAAATCCCTCGATATCGTAAAGATGATGAATAGAACCACCAAAAATATTCCCAACAATGTTCGAACGACTCTAGACACCAAAGTCCGGGGTACAACGGGCTTCATGGCTTCAATAGTTGATTTCACTTCTCTCTCTCGACGATATAAATGTTTTGTTAAACGGTTACAGTGGCCTCACGCTCCTTCTCCTGCTGTCTGACGGCGACCGCCGCCTCCACTAGCAGATAAAGACACTTAAACTTGTCCTTGTCCTCCTCGGGTGGTGTTGGCGGTGGTGTTTCATCGCTGTGGGTGTGATTATTGTGGGTACTGTAAACCTCAGACTCGTGTTTAACTTCTGGGGTTGATGATAAATGCTGGCGCGGTGCACTCCAGTAGGCAGCCTCTGGTACTGATGTATTGTCCTCCCTGAATATCATAACAATTCGTTAGCAATTATATTTTTTGCTTCCGAATGGAAGCTTTGTAATCGTGCAAATTTAAGTTTTAGATTTTTCGTGCTATATCGACCCATTACGATGCAAAAAGACCAAAATGTGTATGTGCGTGCGTATGTAAACAAATTTTTCGTCGATTACTCGCTACTGAATCGATGGAATTGAATCTTCTTTTTTCCTCAGATGTTATTAATGACAATTAATGCAGTGATTTTTAAAGGGAGTCTCTCAATTTTGCTTTCGAATGGAAGCTTGGTCTACACGGAAAAATTTATATTTTGAGAAATATATTTTAAAAATGTCTTAAATTGGTCCAATTTATATTTTTTTAAATGTATAAAATGTATGTTTTCTATTTTTTTATAAATTCTTTATAAATCTGAAAAATATATGGAATTGGCGCAAATTCGATACATTTTTTTATATATTTTTTTTATGGGGATGTAATCGTAATATTTTAGATTTCTTAATTTTGGGTGGAAATGGCTAGAAATATGAAACGTGAAGAAATGATGTTTTTAAAAAATGTTTGTATGTGTGTGCACATGTGTTTCGTATGTTCAGAACTGTCCCCATAACTTGAGAATTATTGAGGCAAAGACAAAAGCTGAAATTCTGGCTGGTAATTGGTACCACTGAGACTCAAATTTAGATATAGCGATTCTTCGAAAATCGTTTTTTGCCGATATCTCCCGAACCATTCGACCGATCCGATTTTTTTGTCAAAATACTCGTCATGATGATGCCTATTTAATTGAATTGAAAAAACACCATCGCACCATGAGCAATGTAGTTTAATTCTCGTATCTTAATTTTTTTCTCGGAAATTGCTTTTTCGCACGATAATTTAAAAAATAATTCAGATAGAAACTTGAAACTTGGTATGGTTTTAGGTCTTATGGTAACAAAGTTAGGAATTCTGGATGAACGGAATCGAACCAGTAGTTTTAGAAATATTCAACTTTGTATGTGAAACTTTTTTGCTCAAAAGCGAAGAAATGAAAATAGGGGAAAGAAAATACGTGGAGAGTTGTAGTCATATGTAACCTCTCAAATGGCTTCCGTCGCGCTGCTTGTTTCTTGTTAAATTACATATTTTGATGCAATGCATAAGAGAAAATAATTTTTCAATTTTTTAAGGACGTGGATAAAAGTCAGGGAAACCCTTTGAAACTTTGGCTTCTAGTTAGGATTATCAAGGAACATTCCTATATCAAATTTTGGGTCGATATATCTGATAGTTCTTGAGATGAAACAACTCACTCAAAAATCTTGAGAACAAAAAATTCATCTTTTGTGATGAAGTATGAGTGGGATTGGCCTTAATATTTTCAAAAAATAAAAATACATTGGGATCCATTCGGAAACCCACTGCCCATAAAATTGGTAGAAATGAAAATAGGAGAAAAAAATACGTAGAGAGGAGCAGTCATATATAATCTGTCAAATGGCATCCGTCGCGCTGCTTGTTTCTTGTTAAATTACTTATGTTGATGTAATGTAAAAATTACTGAAGATAACTATTTAAAGGGTGAGACGAAATGAAAAAAACTGATAAGATCTCCATTAATTGTGCAATTATCTCAGAAAAGAATGACTTCTTATAAAAAATTTCATCATTGTAAAATTTCCCACTGAAAGTTATCTCGACATTTCCTCCTAAAACCACATGTTCCTAGAATAATTGAAATTCACTGAACAAATTGAAGGAGCAGTAATTAATTATCGGGAATGAAATACACTTATCAAAAAGCACACAGTTTTAGATTTTCATATCTCCTTAGTTCATGATTTTAGATTCGCAACAAGTGTTTTTATCGTATCACCATTACGCAACTGTTATTTCTTCTCTACAATACATGTTATCACAGTCGTGCCATGATTATTCTTGTGAAACGGAATTTCTCATGTGTGTCCAAATATTTGAAGATGAACAAAAACCGTACGTACCCTCGTCGGGCTGGATGATTTAGTGCTTCGCCATAACTCAGTTCATTCGATGGCTCGACTTTAGTCTCGGAAAATGGGTAAACAATGACACTTGGCCACTGTGCTGAGGGCCGTTCCTCCTCACTGTGAGAACTGCTCTCGTAATCGTTTGGACTGTCTTCTTCACTCCTACATGCAAAAAATAAACATAAAGATCAATTTTTTTCAATCATGAAACTCAAATATGCAATTGTATTTTTGTTAATCTTGAATTGTTTGTTAATGCGTGATTTTAGGAGAAAATGTCAGACGAACTTTTTTGTAGCTAATGAAATTCTTCACAAAAAAGTCTCTCTAAAATTTTCCTCTAAATCCATTCATTACCGAGATAATTGCATAAGTCACAAAAATTCCACATTCGACTTTCGAGGTTTCTTATTTCTAATAGAGCTTTTATAATTAACAATCGTAAAGCCACTTTGATACATAATTATTCCGAAGGGACAACCAGTTGTCATTGCCATAAAGATCAATTTTTTTCAATCACGAAACTCAAATATGCAATTGTATTTTTGTTAATCTTGCATTTTTTTGTTAATGCGTGATTTTAGGGGAAAATGTCAAAATAACTTTTTTGTAGCTAATGAAATTCTCCACAAAAAAGTCTCTCTAAAATTTTCCTCTAAATCCATTCATTACCGAGATAATTGCATAAGTCACAAAAATTCCACATTCGACTTTCCACGTTTATTATTTCTAATAGAGCTTTTATAATTAACAATCGTAAAGCCACTTTGATACATAATTATTCCGAAGGGACAACCAGTTGTCACTGCCACTTGAGCGCTCAAAGTGTCTTAATTAAAATTAATCCCCGAGCTATCGAAGAAAATGAGAAATAAAATTCGTGTTAGAGGTCGATGGATGAAGAATTCAATCGGAAGTGGCGTATTAATTCGAGAACTCAATGTTCTTGCATTCGTAATGAGATAAATATTAAGTATATTATGAATAGGGTGAGAATATGCGTACAAGGGTGCCTTTGTTCACAGTTTGTTTATAATTTGTTTATAGTTCTTCTACACAAATGAAAAATAAGAGAAGATAGTTTTTCAATTTCTCAGATGAATGAAAATGTGAATTGAGTGATTTACCAAGAGAAATTATGTGTTAAAAATACCTTTTCTTTTTTGTTTAATTTAAAATTCATTACGAGCTTTGAAATTATCTGGTAAATCATTGATAATTAAGTGTTAAGTATTTTTTAAGCGATAACAATAGCTGGTATGAAATAAAGACGATTAAAATTCTTTTCCTGAATTATTGAGAGATTAAAGTGAATCAATTTATCAATGCAATTTATCCAGTTACATTTATTAATGCGAATTTTCTGCATTTTTAGGAGATTATGGAAAGTCGAGAGAAATTAGCATTGAGCTACTTATCCACTGGATTTTTTATACCGGAAAATTTCATTATGAATGTTTAAGGATACGGAGGAAGTCAATTTTTTGAATAGAAATTTAAGCGCGATGGGGTTTTTCAAGGGAGAATTGTCATGTGATGTGGTAAAAACGGATGATTTAAAATACTTCATCCATCGTTTTACAAAAAATTTCCCTAAAGGCTGTCATTACCAGGAAAACCCAGGATGAACAATTAGCGAAATCATACAAATTTGTCTTAATTATGCACTCATTTCAGTAATGCCTATCAAAATCTGGAAATAGAAATTCGAAATACAAATAGGAAATATACATTTTCTTGAATCCTATTATTGGCTTCGGTTGTTGGATTAATTTTGCAAGACAATAAATAAAATAAGTAAAATAAATAAAATAAATAAGATAAATAAAATAAATAAAATAAATAAAATAAATAAATGTTGAGACATTTTTTGTACCTGAGGAAATTCTTTACAAAAAGCGTCTCTCCACAATTCCCTCTAGAATGGCTCATAAACGAGATAATTGTCGATAAAAATTATCTTATCAATAATGCACTATTGAATTTTTACGGTGATCATTATGTAATGAGAACAGAAGACTCACCTGTACATGACATGATCCTCATAATCGTGATCTCTGCGCCGTTTAGCAGGTACGCTCGAAGCTAGTGAATCCCAATCTTGATTGGCAGATGGACTGAGTCCTGACGCCTGTTGGTGGCTTCCGCCGGGCATTTTCTTGCCCCTTCGTGAAATTGTGTACTGCAAAGGATCGTGCCCCTCTCGTCGTATCATTTCCGGTAGAATACGACGCCGCGCGTTGATGAACCAGTTGCATACCTGCAAGTGTCCCAATAATAACGAATTAAACTGAAATTGTCACCTCTTCAACTCAAGGGAAGACTACCATGAGTTTTAAAAGTTGCGGGCGAATAATTAATGCAAAAAAATTAATTGTTTATTGTTCGGTCGCCCCACACACGCTCAAAATGTTGAAAATAGTCCACGGCCTTCAGTTTTTGAGCTACAGAGGTTTCTTTTTTTGTCAAAATTTTTGAAAAAATGTGTGCAGTAACAATTACGAATTTTTTTTTTTAATTCGACTCCTAGAGAGCGAATTTTGTTTTGTTTAAAATAAAAGTTTGCGCCATTCATGTAAAATAGGAAGAAAAAAAAATCCTTAAGGCCCGGGGGTACTATCTTTCGCATGTCATCTGGATTTTTTTTATCTTTCGTAATCCAAAATTGGGAATTGAGTGGTACATCATGTAGAAATTACGATAAGGGAGCAAATCGTACAGACCCGAAAGGGTATGCGAGAAGAAAAAATTTATTTAGATCATTTTTTTTTGTAGCTTTTCAATCCTAAAAACTAAATTAAAAATCATGTTTGCCTCGAAAATTCATTCACAAACTAAAATCATCTTCAAACCCCGTGTTATCTATCTTAGCTATTCAATCTTTAAAATTACCCAACAGGAAATAACCAAAACATCCATTCAGGCCTTCACGCCATCAATATTATTATTTCCATCAATCATCAATCAGTGGGAAAAAAAGAAATGGGAATCACGAGACGGCGTGAGTGACCCACTTCCCTATAATTTTGCAACAATAAATAACGCATTTGCTTCCGATGTGTTATCACCGACCAACCAACATTCTATTCCCTCCAGATATTGATAGTATAGTTGAAAACATCTCAATGACTGCCTCAATCCAAGATGTGTGAAAATACTTTGAGAATTCCTTTGAAATTTGCCTTCGATTTCCTCCGATTTTTTGACAGATATTTTATAGAAGCAAGTCATATTACATACATATTGATTTCTCTTGCATCCGTTTTCTTTACATTTTTTTTATAGGAATTTTTTGCTTTGTCTCTCTATATTATTTTTTTATCATGTTTTGTTCAAAATTCTGAACAATAATAGTACATTAGAGTACAAGGGCACAAATTTCGTTTTCGAAATCGTTCTCGCCTTCGGCTCGGCCTGCAAACTACACATTCGTTGAAAACGAAATTTATTACCGAGTGCTCGATAATATTTTATGTCAAGTCGTGCAGAAGTCGAGTTTTGAGCAGGCTGCGCGAAGCGCAGCGTGCGATAAACTCGACTTATTGCACGGCGCGACATAAAGTTTATTATCTATCTATCTATATAAAAAAAAAATAAGGCGAAAAATTCAGGGGACGCTCAAGTTCAGGGGACGCTTAAATTCAGGGGACGCTGGGTGCCTATACGGGGGTTCCTATATGGGGAGGTGCCTGTATTTATAAGGGATGTCTATATGAGGGGGTGGTCATAAAGGGGATATCGATATTTATGGAGGATTACTATATTAGGGGATGCTCATATGGAAGATGTTTATGGGTACGGTCACACCGCTGCGGTCACACGGACGGGGGGGACCGAGCGAAGCGAGCGGGGGAGCGAAGCCCCCCCCCAGGCTTGACGAGCGGAGCGAGCAGGGGGCGAAGCCCCCTAGTTGTTCATAACAAAACATAGGAGAGCAAAATGAAAATTTGGATAAGGGAGAGTGGGGCAAAATGAAACAGTCAAAAAAAACGACTGTTTGCCACAATTCAAGCAAAGAAATTTTGTTATTAAATATTTTTTTATTAAGGCCTGGGTAAATTATCTTTCGAACGTCATCTCGGTTGTTTTTTTTATTTTGACAATCTGAAATGATCTCCATTTGCTACTCAGTTTTACATAGCCCTGTAGTCTTCAACAATGATGATTGTACAATCAAAAAAACGTTGAAAAAAGACTGAACATTTTCAAAGACCGTTTTTGAATAATATTGGCAAATAAACCCAATAGAGAGGAAATTGCAAATTAATAATTTGATGTATCTAATGGCTGTTAGGTTGTCAATTGTCACAGTAGTCAATGGCTATCAGATCGTTCATTACCATGGTAAATTATCCATTCACTATTTCCTCTCTATCGGACTTAATTCTTAATCTCCATTAAAAATGCTCTTTGAAAATGTTCAGTTTTTTCCTACTTTGATTGTACAATCATAATTTTTTAAAAATCCTGCGTGATGTAAGATCCAATGGAAATTGTGATATATTTTGCATTATAAAGATGGAAAAACAATCGAGATAACGTTTAAAAGATAATCCTCCCGGGACTTAATTTTTTTTTATTCTTGGGAGTACTGATGAGAATAATAATTTTGCCTTCTACTGAATGGAAAATTATTGAGAAGTGTTGACGGGCGAAAATTTTGTCAATGGATTAATTGAAAAAAAAAATGAAACAACAAAATCCAAAGTCGAGAGCAAGGCCCAGGGGGAGACCCAGAGGGGGAAAAAGGAAAATGTGATGCTGAAATTCAATCGAATAATCCATTGACAAAATCTTCGCCCATCAAACCTTCTCAATAATTTTCCATTCTACTAAATGCAAAATTATTATTCTCATCAGTACTTGCGAGACTAAAAAAAGTTGACGAAAAAAAAATTTAAGGTCCGGGTGTACCATCTTTCGAATGTTATCTGGATTTTTTTTATCTTTCGTAATCTAAAATTGTCAATTGAGTGATACATCATGTAGAAATTCCCAAAAATTGTGAAAGAATGACAAAAAAAAAAGAAAAAATTCTGAACTTTTTCAAAGAGCGTTTTTCATTGAGATTCAGAATGAGTTGAAAAAAGTGGAAATTACAATGAGATTTTCTTCACTTGTACATTTTTAAGTGAATGAAATAGATATCGAAGTTTATTTACCTGAAGTACAGTGAGATTGGCCTCTTGACTGAGTGTAAGTTTTTCACTGTCACTGGGATATGCATTGTATCTGTGCTCATACAGCCATCTCTTCAATATCTTGACTGAATGCTTTGGTAAATTACCACGACGCTTCCTCACCGAGTGATTACCCGAATGTAAAATACCAGAGTGGGGCTTGCCACGAATTGCTGAGGTATCGTGCTCAACGTCAGAGCCACTCTGATCGTCGTCTGTACTGCTTGATGATGGAAAACGCTCTCTTCCTATAACACAAATATTTCGAGTCGCTATTAGTTTACTTAAATTAATTAAATGCATAATTAAAGATTACTTCACTTCGTGAAGGGGTTTAGAGGAAAATGTCAGATTCTAGTTGCAGGAAATTTAATTCAGTAGTGAAGTGGTAAACGGAGATGAGTCGACTTATCTCCCAGTTGAGTTTTTGAGGAATATTTCCAAATCTAAGGGAGATAGCGAAATTTTTATAATTACATTTGTTGTAGCACTCAATCGGCTCCACAAAAAAGGTTATAACAAAAATTTTGCTATCTCCCTTAGATTCCGAGATATTGATTGAAAACTGGTCAATAGTTAAAATTGACTTATTTCCTTTTACCCCTTCGCTACTGAATTTTAATAGTTCAATTTGTACAGGACTAGTTTTCCTGAAATTAAATCGAAACTTCCCTCAATTGATCTACACTGATGCATAACTGATGGACAATATACGATTGATTGATTCGGAAGTCGAGTAGATATGAATCGAGAACATACCAATCGTATGTGATACTAGGTCAACAGTATACCCTGATCAATAAGGTAGAAAAGAAGTACACAAGGAGTCGGGAGAACTCCTCCATGTTATCCCTCTCTGAACAATGTACATAAGAAATTCCCTTCTGAGCGTGTGGTTGAATTTGTACATTTGCTGTACTATGTAAATTACAGTTACCGGGTAAATACAGAGACGGGGGAGCTTTGTAATGTATTTATTCAATTTTATTCTTTTACGGCAATTTTTATTTTCCTATCTAAATAGGAAACTGACCGCCGTAGCTCCGTCTTTTTTCATTTTACGAGCGCGCGGAATGAGTGGATGAAAATTCTTGAGGTAGCAATGGTTGGACACCTAAACAAACAATTTTGTTTCATGTTTTTCTTTAAACTTTTTGTTCAAGTTTTTCATAATTAATTCAGGACGTTTTGATGTGATCATTTTCGTCTTCTTATTTGATTTTTGAAGATAACTTTTGTAGGAAATTGTCAATTCAGATGACATGTTTCCTTAAGGGGTAACAGAACCACCGTTTCCTCGACATTTTCAACAATTTCTTCCTCAAAGTTATCAATACCTTTTTAACCCAAAGCACATTGATCTTTATCGTCGCTTTCTGGAGATTAATGTGCTTTGATTTGTAAAAATATCGATAACTTGCAGCAGGAAATTAGTTCAAAACATAATTTTTTCGCGTTTCATAACATTCTGGACCATTTGCAATCAAAATTATAAAATAACTAGTGGATTGGGCTGTTGGTCGCTCGCTGCGCTCGCTCCCATTGCGGGTGAGTTGGTAGCGGATGTATTCATGTGGGTCTGACCCGTCGGACGGGTCGCACCAACAACTTCCCGATATTATTATTCCTCCCATTTTGACTAAAAGAATCCTTTTCAACTCTCAATACTCTGTTTATTTATTCATGAGAANAAACGGTCGAAAATGAGGCTTCCATTCAAAGGCAACAACAATAAACCCATTAAATTCATACCATCCATGAAATCCCGAAGCAGTTACGCCTCATTACCCACATTGCGACGTCAAGAATAAAATAATTCAACCAATATTTACGATGACAAGTGTTGAGCCTTCACGATTGTCCCAACTACTCACCTATTTATAAATTCATTGCCCATTGACTGTCATGACCTTGTCAATTTTTTTCTTCACGACACAATTTTTCCAAAACACGAAGCCCCATTAGCATAAGAATCCGTGAATTTGAATGGTAATTTTGTATTTTTAGGGAATTAAGAGTATCTTGTGAAAATAATTCATTCAATGAATAAAAATTTTCATGGACGTGTGACCGAACCCTAATGACCACTGGAATACAGGTTTTTTTTTGACGACATAGAGCCCGAAAGACACCGCAGGTGCTCCACCACCACGTGACAATGGCAGTCGAGAAGTTTTCACCGTTAAATATGTGGATTCAATGGTGACCTGAATATATTTAAAGGTTTTACCTGGAACGGACAAAATTTTATCCGCACATCCTCTGGTTTGAAATAGACGTTGAGAACAAAAAAATTTCGAGCCCTATGTCGATCTTTGTACTGTTCTACAATAGTATATTTGAATTATTTGACTGCTTGGGGGCATTTTTCTACTTTCACCCATTTCCATTTTCTAATGTTTACTCGTCGTAGGGATGTCAATGCATTTTTGGATAATTATTCGCCCTTTCAGATGAATAAAGAGAAAATATCAAAAGAAAAATTTGGTGAAATTTCAGTTTTCTTTTATCTGGAGATATGTTTGAGGGGAAAAATATGCAATTTTTTTTTCCAAAGATTTTTTTTTCACAACTAGATTAGTCCACGCGCTTCGCGCGAGTATATATCCTACTCCATGAGGCTTGATGTCAATTGTAGTGAATAGTGTTGTATTAGATTTCTGAAGTTAATATCAAGTTATCCGAAGGGAAAGTTTCAGGAATGTATTGTATTTTTTAAAATATATAATACATCAAGTGTAACGTTTTTTGAAGCCAATCTATTCGGCATATTGTGTAATTAGATTTTTTATAAATGATGATTGCATACAATAACCCTTAAGGGGTAACGGAAGCGGTCGCGAAAATTGTTTGTTTTTTTTTCATTTAATTTTTCTTCGATTCTATCCAATATGAATGGCTGAATTTTTTTCCTGCAAATTTTTTTGCCAATAAATAGTCAAAAAAATTTGCAGAAAATTTTTTTTCTGCCAATAAATAGTCAATGGAATCCGTTAAACCTTTCCGTAACCTCTCCTCAATACTTGGTTAAAATTTCAGCCATTCATATTTAATAGAATCGGAGAAAAATTTAATTAAAAAAAAAACAACTTTTGCGACCGCTTCCGTTACCCCTTAAGTAGCCGCGCTTTTCTAGCATTTCACTCATTCAATTCAGTAGCGAAGTGGTAAAACGGTACAAGTCAATTTTGACCATTAACCAGTTTTCAATGAATATCTCGGAATCTAAGGGAGATAGCGAAATTTTTATCATAATCTTTTGTGTAGAGCCGATTGAGAACTACAACAAATGTCAATACGAAAATTTCACTATCTCCCTTAGATTTGGAAATATTCGTCAAAAATTCAACTGGAAGATGAGTCGACTTAAATCGTTTTACCACTTCGCTACTGAATTGTAATTAAAGAAAAACGACGGCGAATGACGGGGTTTCATAGGGTGACCAATCTAGGGTTAAACGTTATTAGTTGCAATGTCGCCTAGTTGAGAAGACATGGATTTGGTTTAAAAATAGTATATTCGACCTCCTGCGGCCAATACTAGTTATCCTGTCCCAAAAAATGGGAAATTTTGGATTTGACAAGTACAATGCTTCCATTTGAAATCAATAATTGAGCAAATAATTACAAAATATCCTTCATTCATTCGATTTGCATGAAAAAAAACCTGCACGCCTCCCTTTATGGTGTATCAAAGAACAACAACTATTATTCCACACCAGTTACATAACCCGAAACAGATGTGTCAGCACGTGTTAACCGGATGCTTAATAAACCTTTCTATCTCACCTCGTCTCTGACATGGTAGTCGCTACCATAAAAATGACGACTTGCGTACTCAGCCTGAATTACTACTAGCCCAATCAAATAATTCGCCATCGTATTCCACATTAGACAGTGCACTGAGAGAAATATCCTCATAACATCACAAAACTAATTTCTTGTGCCAAATATCTCATCTCTTGAGGATAAATTTTTTGGGAGAAGAATTCCGGATAATGTGTCAGACAATGTCAGATTTCGGTGAAGTGTTCATCACTTGAACATGAACATTTCATGATAAGGTGAGAATTTCTTGCCACAAGAAATCGGTTTTTTCGTATCAGAAGATGAGAAAATGACTAAAAATATTATAATAAAAGCTTCGATTCAGTGAATCATGAATCAGAGGTTTTCATATCGAATAAATAGAGAGTTTATGCAGAGGAAAACCTCCAGATATTAAAAAAAATATAACCGTCGCTTACGCTCAATCGCTCAATCGCTTTTGAGTTGGAAGGGAAGCAATATCTTCTTTTCCTTCTGTCAAACTATTCTTGTCTTTTAAGGAATATTATCTCATTTCGAAAAAAGACATCGCCTTTTCATTCACTAACTTCCTCCTTAGCCCGAAGAGTACTGATTTCTTGTCTGAAACCTACCATAAATTGATCAAATATGTATGCGATGTTTTTCGCTCAAGGAATGATTTTTGTGATATTATGTCGATTTTTCTCTTAGTGTGCATACACCGATGGAGAACGGAAAAAAGGGAACAAAGGAGAAATTAATTGAATACAGTCTTCCGGCGACGAGACATGTCGGCTTAACGTCTCTGGGCATCGATTTTAAACGATACCTTTATACTGAAATGAAGTCAAGAAGTCGCACGGACTGTGAAGAGACCCGACACCGGAACCGGGAGTTCTCGACCTATGACCTGTATAGCTAAACGCCGACTCCTGATATCGATCTCAGTTTCGCTGTTATTAAACGAAACTGAGATCGATTGAAATTTTGGTAAATGATGAATTAAAAATTTTTATTTTCAATTTTTTTCGGCGATGAATTGATGGAACGATCGAAGAAATAAATGAGATAGTGATAATAATCATTATTATTTTTAATGAGTACTGTTTAATTTTTATAAATCATAAATTAAATTTTGTTGAATTGTATAATTTACTTAAATACAATAAAATTGAGGCAAAACTGTGAAAATATATTTCTGGTTGATGGAATTCTAGATATAAATGATCTACATTATACAATATTTCGATTTATCCACACTCTTGCGAATCTATTTCGTTTTTCTTGAAATTTTAATGAATAATAAATTTTACAGTTTTAATTTTCTCCAATACAATGATGCAACAATCGACAAAATGAATAAAATAATGATAATCATTATTATTTTTCATAAAAATTATTAAAACTCAATAAATTATAAATTTAATTTTTCCCAATTGTTTAATTGACTTTAAAAAAATGAAAGATGAGGAAAAAATGTGAAACTATTTTGGACTGATAGAATTCCAGATAAAAATTATCTAGATAATACTATATTTCGATTCATCCCCAATTTTATCGACCTGAGTTTCGTTTATCTTGAAATTTCGGTCGATAATAAATTTAACAATTTCAATTTTCAATTGTTTTCTTTGATGAATTGAAGGAATAATCAAATAAATGAATAAAATATTTATAATAATCTATTATTTGATCTACTGTTAAAAAGTATTATTAAAATTCCAGAAATTTAATTTTTGGTAATTGTTTAATTGACTCGAAAACCCTAAAACTGAGAGAAAAAAAGTCAAAATATAGTTTTAACTGATTCAAATCAAGATAAAAATAATCCAGATGATATAATACTTCGATTGAGATTCACAATTGTTCATCCTATTGATAAATTCGAAAAACTTCTGATGAACAAAATATGATTAAAGGAATGAAAGATAAACCATCGGATGATGCAAATGTCATTAACCGCATGTGATAACTCTTCATTACGTAAAAATAAAAAGTGTCAGTGATCTCCCGAAATTCTCGAGGCCTTGGAATCGCACGTGGATTTGAGTCTGACGTTTCCTCGAGAGACTCGACTTTACGCAGCGATCGAGGCCATCAACGTCTGAAATCACTCGCCTCGTGTGCTCTACTGATATTGGAGCTTCGTATTATTACAAATTGACTGCGAAAACAAACCACTTTTTTGGTAACCGATTTTTTTTCATGCAGAGATACCCAATTTTTCGACAGAAAATCCAATTGATGAACGTAAATGATCTCCAATTGCACGATTTTTCGGCCATTCTGTTGGACATTTTGATGAAAAGCTGATGGTAATGAATATATCTTATTCATATTGGTGAGTAGTTGAATTAAATTTAATTTAGAAGGAATTATTTTTACTGAAAAAAATTTTTTTTCAATACCCAGTGGACAGTTATGTGTGTACACTGATAGACTAATTCATTTATTCCAAACGAGATACGTTAACTATTAACGAATAGTAGAGTTGAATATGACCAAATGAATATTCGTTAATAGTTAACGAATGATTCATTTGAAAAGTGAAAATCGAGTCAAATAAAAGGCTCCTCAAATGTGCATTTATTAACTATTAACGAATGAACATTTGGTGAGATCGAGTAGACCCTCCTCAGAAAACAATTTTTGCCAGTGCCATCTAAAATTTAACAGGACATCGGCAATTTGTCGACATACTGTTTGCTGGGTCGTCTCCAACCAAATCCATTCGTTAACAATAACAAATCCTTTCTATCAGTGTAAAAGCTCACACTGAAAACCTAAGGGTCGTGGGTTCAAACCCAAAGTCTTACGATTTGTGGGCGTCCGCATGAAAAGGGACCACTTTGTCGATTCTATTTTCCGAGATATTCACGTTTTTCTCTTGCCAATTCCCATTTAAACCCATGTTAAATTATTTTTTCGATCGTCTACAGCATCGTCACTCTTTACGCTATCAAGTTCATTTTTGGCTCTAAATTTGCAGAATCAGATCAAGATTATCAGCATATACATAACTCCAATAGTGCCAAAGTGGTCCCTTTTCATGCGGACGTCCACATTTATTCACATTTCTTCAAATTGATGATTCGCACTAATTCGTCCAAAAGCGCAATTTTCATCCAAATTTTTAATTTGTTCTATGAATTTAACTAGATAATTTGTTCCATCAACTGGAGATCTTATCGCGTTACCACAGCTGTGTAAAAATGATCCCGGAACACCATCACCAGTTGAAACTCAACAATGGAGGGTAGAGTTTATTGAAGTCCGATAACGGCGTGCCAACGACACGAGCAAAACAAAACGTAACTAGAAAAAAGTGAATAGAATCAAGTTGATTAGATTCTCCTGTGTCCATAGACCTCCACTGGCGTTCAGTTTGCCAAGCGAAAAGTCCGAAAATTTTCTGGCACACATCCCAAGTGTCATTACACTCCGGGGCTAATGCTAGTGAGACTCTACGGCTATTTTTCGACCCAGTCGAGCCCCTCGTAAATTCATTTCCGTGAAAATTGGATGAGAACTTTCGGTGTAACGGGCGGAATTGTTATTTTTCCGGGTCATGTTGACAATTTTAATGAATTATTTGGGAAACTTTGGAGATGTTTTTCATGTTTGGTTTCATATCTATTTATAACAATTTGAGGTTAAGTTGATGAACAGAAGACGCGCTGCGCGCCTTCATCACGTATAGTCCAACCAAAACTTCTGTTCTCGCATGAACTTAGTTTCACCCGAGTAGAAATTTCACTCAGTTAGCTTGGATCTAGATCAGTTTTAGGTCCAATACTGAACACAATTTATTGATTATACTTTCGGATCAGGATCCGATGAGATTCTGAATGGAATATCTGGATGCAATGCGGCGAAGTGAATTGTGATCCTATTCTGATCAGTCAAATCTCGACTAGATCCGTATCGGATCTGGTACTGTTCAGAAAGATCGGATCCTAGAATTTTAACCAGGCATGGATCCAAACAAGCGTTACATTTCTGATCCAAAACTGATCACAGTCCGTTTTTACTGGTCAGTCTCTTATTCTATCCTGATTTTAATTTCCACTCGGACAGGTAACGAGTTTTCATGGTTTCACTGTCAATTTGTTAATTTATCAATGAAAACAAAGGAAAACCATTTTTTTCAAAGGGAAAATAAATTTTGGTAACACTATTACACATAACCTCATGAACTGAATCGACTAATCAGTGACTCCTGATCAACCGAATGAGTGTGACCTGATGTTTCCGGGTTCTATTGATGATTTTGATAACTATTTGGGACGGTTTCGAGACTTTTGAATGATATTGTGCTTCATATTTATTTATAAGAATTTGTTCATTGGTTTGAGGTTAAGTTGATAAACAGAAAGCGCGCAGCACTTCAACAATTACTTAAAGGCGACTAATGAATAAAATATTGGAACAATTAATCTTTCATTAGTACTCCCTATTCCTTATTGAAAAATTAATTCTTCTCATCGTTAATTCCAGTTTTCTTACCATTCTAAATATTCGTCTTGACGACTCTCAGATGGCCTACATATGGCCCTCGTCTGGCCTTGAAAGTTTGACCCTTATGACCCACATGAGTTTCCTAACTTTTATCAGGGGCCTGACCCACACGACCCTTATGGGTGTCTGATATTCAAGCCTTTAACCTTCATGGACGTCAAATAGAGAGATAAGAACAAATATTGGAACAATTCCCGTCGTATTATGGGAATTTTGATAACTCCGTTAAATGACGAGATATTATCAAGAAACTGATCATGAACTGACGTTGACTTATCTCATTATTCCACTCCACTGCTGCACTTGAATCGATTTTGAATGATACAGTAGATATCCAAGTATTAAAGATGCTTATCCAAAATCGCAAGTACTTTAAAAAAATTGATTTTTGCTAACCCATGTTCATTATTTAGGAATGAAATAGACAAAATGCACCGAATGCATGCACTAACATGCGCTTATATGGGATAGAATCATTCAAATATTTCCTCTTTTGCACGGATACCCCAGATTTTTCTCTGGCCATTGGATTTTGTATGATTTTACACATTACCTTCTATTTTTATTTCTGTTTTCAGAGTCTTCTAGCAGGTGAATTATCAATTTGAACATAAATTTCATAAGAGCCCGTGTATAAGGAACAATTAGTTCATTTATTTTTGCCGAGACTATTGCAATTAATTTCTTTTAACGTTAGAAAAGTTAGTTTTATATGTTCGGCTGTCAGCCAAAAAATTACAAATTCTCCTTGACTATAAAAATAAACATATTTACCGACAATTTACCGACACTGGCTAAACATCCTTAAAATCCCTGACGCTGTAGGAGGAAAAATGTAATAACTGTGGACATGCACAAGTCAGGCATGACGTTTTGTTTCCACCAAGTGGACGATAGCAACAATGTCAGCTAGCAACATCTGACGTCACTGCATGACATTTTCTTGAAAATTTCTTTCTATTTTCCTTAAAGATCACGTGGAGTTATCAAATAGTCCTATCCACACCATTTGAACGTCTAGGATTGGCTATTGTCAAATAATGCAGCAATAAAAATGATTATCATTTTGTCGAAAACAAATATTCAGATTATTTTGCAAATAATCTCGAAAGAAAAACGTTTGGGAAACAATTTTACGAGACAATTTATGTAAAATTTTTGAACCAAATAAGACTTCAGACACTCTGAAATAGATGATTATTAATAATGATTGCTAGAATAGATTCAACAATCGTTTAAACCAAATTTGTTGCACAAGTTTCAGATTATACGTAAAAGGATTTATCCTTTTGCTTTTTCCTGCGGAATCGAAGTTTTCAGGTTCAAATCCATTCGGAGGATTTATTATTTTATGTTATTAGGCCCGAAAAAACGGCAATTCTAACCGAGCGAAGCGAGATCGCGGTTTTCGGGCCCAACGACATAAAATATCGTATGTCACACGGCGATAAAAGCATTATTTAGCGAATGTGATTATAATCCTCGCCTTCGGCTCGGATTATAATGCCACATTCGCCAGATAATACTTTTATCGCCTAATGACATAATATACTATTATGACAATAGGCCCGATAAACCGATTTTTGGACCCGGTGATATAAAATACGATGTGACACGGCGATGAAAGTATTATCTGACTCGTGTGATTCAAGTCACATTCCTCAGATAATATTTTTATCGCTTGTCGCTCGATGACATAATGTACTATATCATCACTGCTGCTACCTTCACTTCGTGAACGAAAAATCTTTTCTATATTACCCCCTGGGCTATTTACTCGATCAAACCTTAGACGTTTTAAGATATAAATTTTAAATAACAAGCTAGATGCTATCTGTCATCTTTCGACTTTCCGAACCTCTAAATGAGGAAATAGTTATTTTCATCACAAGGTCCACAAAGTATTTTCTGACGAATGTGCCTTCGGCTCGGCCTACAAAGCCACATTTGTCAGAAAATACTTTTGGACCGTGTGATGAATGCAATTTTTCGTCAGAAGGCCCGTAAACCGTGATCAAACCGAGCGAAGCGAGGTTAGAATCGCGGTTTACCGGATCTTCTCACGAAAATAATTTTTTTCTAAGTGTGCATTGATGATTATTGAATTATTTTTCTCATTTAGAGGTTCGGAAAGTCGAATGATGACATATAGCATCCTGCTTTCCCTCTAAAGTTTATACCTCAAAACATCTAAGGTTTGACCGAGTAAATAGCCCAGGGGATATTACAGAATATGAATATACCGGTCGAAATAATTTCATTCTTTCATTATAATGAAAAGTCTTGTCGTTTACTTGTAAACGAAAAAAGGCACAGTTCGGCCACCCGTTGAACGTAACATCACGGATAGAAAATACAGTTCGACACATGTGCGACGGGGATTTTTCAGCTCGTGCGGTTGGCAGCCCTCGGCCTCCAACTCCCCAGTCATGAAGTTTCAAGAGTAATTTTCTAACAGTGCAGTATTTTCTTGCAACGAAATAACTTGTCATCCTTTCAATCATTTTCAAGGTTGTGAGTCCCCTCTGTCATAAGGTATTCACACTTTCGGGGAGATATCAGTTGGATGAGAAAAAATGTAAATTGAATCCGCTTTCCACCAATAATGTCAAGTGCCCACGAATTAGACAGTCTAATGTCGTTCATAGATCACAGGCATTCAGAAGTTCAGTTTTATTCCAAAAATAAAACCAACTCAGTTATGTGCTGGCACTCGTTGTTCCGTATTTAGTTCGCGTGTTTATATGGAACCGTGAGTCTAGGTTCCGAGAGCGCGAAGAGGACACGTACGTCATCACCAACAGGCGGAATGACATTCAATACCCCACGCGGTAAAATTCTCGTGAATGATCCAAATACAGAGGAAGAAGATTATAACCGTATACTACAGGGGGTTTAGAAAACCCATCGGGATGGCCATTCATTATCCACAACTATTTCGAGTGCCTCGAGAGCCGCTCAAATCCGAACATCTTTTCGATTTTTTTTCTCTCATTTTTTTAGGAATTGAAGGGAAAAGAAATGAGTCTTCGAGATTTAATTTTTGACGTTTTTCTTTCTTTCGAGAGGAAAATCGAAGGAAAGCCGTTGGAACAGCGCCTGATGAGCATTACGTAAGGTCCAGTAACCCTCTGTATAAATTTAGGCTCTAAGCTAGAGTCTGGGTCTCTCAGGTTTTAACACGAGGTACAGTGGCAAATACCAAACACTATTCGTCATATCTGCCAGTCTCGCGTTTCTAGTGACCTGAATTTATCGTTAAACTGTCAAGTATTGTCGGTGGGAAGATTAAACATTGAGTCTTGACTCAATTATTCATGATTATATTTTATCTCGTATTATGGAGAGATTTGATTGATTTTTAGTAGCTGGACTGTTGCATTGCTATGTGCATTTGGGGTGTTTGTGAAATGTCAAAATGATGAATAAAAAATTAAAAAATTCATGGAAGAAATATCTGAGTGTGCTGCATCACTGGGAATTTTTTCTCAATCTCGGCCACAAGAAAAGCAGATAGAAAATTGATTCTTGTATTGCATACAGTATAGTTATTTTTGCTAATAAATTGCCTTCTATCAGGTATAATTAATTGGTTATTTCTTGTTATTAAGTTGAATAATATTTGCTTTTAACTAATTTTATCAGATTTTCAACTCAGCTGAATGCTATTATCATCATTATTCTTATCATCCCTTTCTTCTATACAAACGATTATCTTTTTTACGTTTCTATCGCTCTCGTCAGCCCTTCGATAAAATGTTAATAGAAAAATTTTATTTATACATATTTGAATGAATTTGAAAAAGCCATCAGAAATCTTACTTGCAGGGAAATTCATGAAAAGTTCGAAATTTGCAACAATTAATACATTAAAAATTAATTAACGCGATTCAGTAGCGAAGTGGTCAAACGGTTTAAGTCAATTTAGCCTTTAGTTTAGATTTCTAGAAATATTTCTGAATTTACGGGAGATACCGAAATTTTCATAATAACCTTTATTGTAGAGCGAATTGAGTGCGACTAAAAAAGTTATGAGAAAAATTTTACTATCTCTCTTAGATTTCGAGATATTCATTGAAAACTGACCAACAGCCGAAATCAACTTAAACCGTTTAACCACTTCGCTACTGAATTAATTATTATTACATAATAATAATCCGATCAAATTTTTAGTCTCCACTTGTCAATGTCTGTGATTTATTCTATTCATTCTATCAAAAGACAAGCATAGAAATCGAATTTATCGGTATCCTTCCATTATTAGAAAAACTACATCGATTTTAAAACTTTCCGGAGAAATTGGAAAATTATTTTTTTTTAGTCTCGCCGTCCACTGTTTTTTGCATTTTGTAAATTTCTTAACTATCAAAAGATCAAAAGTAACGAAGTACGAATGTTCGGTGGTATAAAAACCCAAAAACTCGTAAAATCGAAAGTGCATCGGAATGCAACAACAAAGCGCATATAAATGTCCATTTCCTCCCAATCACTGTAATTTCTGTTCGCGAACATGTGCCGTCTTCGTGGAGAAATGTCTCTCCACCCACTCAGAAAACTGTTTTTCTTAGTCAACAGTGCATTGGACTACATGATACTGTTGCCCCTTGGAAAATGGCGCACTGTCGAGCAATGGCTCGAGATATATTCTAGTCATTCAAAGGAATTTGCTACTGTTTCATTGAATTGAAAATGAACTGCGTCAATTAAATTGCGTGCGAAAAAATTGACAATAATAATAATAATAATGGATATTCAATTTGTTAAAAAAATTTCATGTGAAATTTTCTGACATGAACACCTAAATTTTCCAACAAACTGTGTTTCCACAAGTAATACCACGAGAGCTTCAAAATTATCGAGCAATTCCCGATAGGTTCGTTGCAAACAAACGAAGGAGTCAAGTTTTTCAGGTTAAAAAATTACGAGTGATTTTTCCTGAACAACTTGACAACTTCGTTTGTGTGCAGGGAACCTTGAGGGAATTACTCGATTAATTTTGAAGCTCGAGTAGTATTCGGGAGGGAATTTTCCCATCCAAATGTCGGCCAAAAGAATTGCACTGTGAGACAAAATCCATCTGACGGTTCCAACCAGGGGTTCACTCGACCACGGAATCTTTTGTTTTCCACAAATATAGTCAACATGAAAAATTACCAGTTGAATTATCAAAAATTATCAGCTGAATACCGTGTTGACTACATGAAATAACAGTCGAATAGTGCAATTCTATTGGCTGACATTTGGATGAGGAAAATTCCCACTGAAATTTAAGAAAATTTTGCGACACAATTTGTTTTTTCACCTTTGACGTTCAATTATAAATGCTAGAATGAATTTTAATGAAAAAAAGTGTGTGAATAACCACAATATCCTTTATTCAGGAGAAAAATTCTTCGGTGCTAGAAAGCGCTCTTGATGTATGTACCCCCACCCCTCTAGCCATCAGAAAGTGACGTTTAAGAATGACAGAGCGATATCGAGCCTCCAGAATTATCGTATAGTTCCCTCCGCGTGTCAAACGTCAACTCCGTAATTCAAGTCTCAGCTAAATAACTTTCTGACGATTATATTTCAGCGAAATTATCATGTCTCTTATCACTCTGGCATAATAATCCAGAGCGATTCTAAGTGGAACAAAATTATCATAAATTAATGGGGAATTGTTATTTTTTTTCTATTGTAATCCTCCCAAAGGTATGAATGAATAGGAAAAATAAATAAATTGTTATTGAAATCATTGCCAATTCCTGACCAAGTAAACTAGTTAGGGATATAGTATGAAGGGGATTTTTTGGCTTGAATCCCAACTAATTCTATTTCTCAATGCCGACTAATAACCACGAGACCGGTGTCTAGTAAATTTTTATTGGTTTCTCAAAGGAAACTCATTAATTTTATCATTGAATGGCAATTATGAAATCTTTTATGAAATGAAAATCACATTTTTCTTTTCCAATCCGTAAAAAACTCGTTTAGATTACCTTTGCGGTTAATCTTTCTGTCATTGAGCATAAAAAAATTCCAATCAGGAAAAAAGACGTCAATGAAACAATTGTAGATCAGATCCTCTCAAGAAGAAAATTCTCACTTCGTTGATAAGCAGATTTTCTGGAGAATGAGTGATTTTAGGAGGAAATCTCAAAAAAGATTTTTTTCGCGAAATTTCATCAGCTTCAAAAAATGTCTTCTAACATTTTCTCTTAAAGTGAATCGTTAATAAGATAAATGCGTAATTAATGAAGATGTTTTAGCCACGTTTCAACTGTTTTCGTTGAATAGAAGGTTTTATTTAAATTCCGAATTTTTTTCTGTTTCGCCGTTCAATTTCGACTTTTAGTGGATCAATGTTCGCCTTCAATGAGTCGAAGCAACCGTTGGGACGCAAACCTCGCATGCTCCACGTCTGGAACACTGAGAAAGTAATTGAACTCAGTTGACTTGATAATCGCGGTGACTAGTGCGCATACACACTTAATATCGCGCCCTATACCTTCTCGATTGGTTCAACTGCACTCGTAAAATGATAAAATGTGTGAGTAAATGCCACAATCTCACGAATTTTATCGATCAAACATTTATGGCATTGCAAATTGATTCGAAAGATGAATAAAAAATTTTTATAGAGATAATTTTGTGAATGTCTTTCACGCTAATGGATTGACATGAAATGTTATTGAACTTTTTTTTAGAAACTTAAATTCTCTGCAATGAATGTCTCCTGAGATTATTAAAGTAATTAGGTAATTAGACAAGTAGAAATCAGTAATGAAGAAGACCGGGGCAGAATGAGGCACCGGGAAAAGCGAGTACTTATCACAATTCAAGAAATTTTTTTAGTTGAGGGTCAATGGTTTTGAGCGTCAAACGACCCTTTATGACGTTCGAAGCTGAGGGTCAAATGGTCGTAAGGGTCAAACGACCTTTGAAGCCGTCAGCGTAGGGTCAAGGGTGAACTGACCCTTTCTGATGATTCCGCTTTAACCCATGGGACCCTTGAGACCATTTGACCCTCACCCGCAGTTGAGGGTCTAATTGTCTGAAGGGGAAAACGGGAAGTCTTTCCGATCATTGCACTAAACCGTTGGACCCTTCAGACCATCTGACCCTTGACCGTAAACTTTCTGAAGGGTTGTTTAACCCTCACGACCATTTGACCTTCAACTCCAAATGTCATTAATGTCAAATTGTGTCAAGGGGTAGACGACCCTTGAAGACGTACAGGTTTGACCGTGAAATGAACCTTTCCGATCATTGCACTAAACCGTTGGACCCTTCAGACCATCTGACCCTTAACCGTAGACTTTCTGAAGGGGTGTTTAACCCTCACGACCATTTGATCTTCAACGCCAAATGTCATTAATGTCAAATTGTGTCAAGGGGTAGACGACCCTTGAAGACGTGCAGGTTTGACCGTGAAATGAACCTTTCCGATCATTCCACTAAACCGTTGGACCCTTCAGACCATCTGACCCTTAACCGTAGACTTTCTGAAGGGGTGTTTAACCCTCACGACCATTTGATCTTCAACTCCAAATGTCATTAATGTCAAATTGTGTCAAGGGGTAGACAACCGCAGGTTTGACCGTGAAATGAACCTTTCCGATCATTCCACTAAACCGTTGGACCCTTCAGACCATCTGACCCTTAACCGTAGACTTTCTGAAGGGGTGTTTAACCCTCACGACCATTTGATCTTCAACTCCAAATGTCATTAATGTCAAATTGTGTCAAGGGGTAGACGACCGCAGGTTTGACCGTGAAATGAACCTTTCCGATCATTGCACTAAACCGTTGGACCCTTCAGACCATCTGACCCTTAACCGTAGACTTTCTGAAGGGTTGTTTAACCCTCACGACCATTTGATCTTCAACTCCAAATGTCATTAATGTCAAATTGTGTCAAGGGGTAGACGACCGCAGGTTTGACCGTGAAATGAACCTTTCCGATCATTGCACTAAACCGTTGGACCCTTCAGACCATCTGACCCTTAACCGTAGACTTTCTGAAGGGTTGTTTAACCCTCACGACCATTTGACCTTCAACTCCAAATGTCATTAATGTCAAATTGTGTCAAGGGGTAGACGACCGCAGGTTTGACCGTGAAATGAAACTTTCCGATCATTCCACTAAACCGTTGGACCCTTCAGACCATCTGACCCTTAACCGTAGACTTTCTGAAGGGGTGTTTAACCCTCACGACCATTTGACCTTCAACTCCAAATGTCATTAATGTCAAATTGTGTCAAGGGGTAGACGACCCTTGAAGACGTGCAGGTTTGAGGGTGAAATGAACCTTCCCGATCATTGCACTAAACCGTTGGACCCTTCAGACCATCTGACCCTTAACCGTAGACTTTCTGAAGGGGTGTTTAACCCTCACGACCATTTGACCTTCATCTCCAAATGTCATTAATGTCAAATTGTGTCAAGGGGTAGACGACCCTTGAAGACGTGCAGGTTTGAGGGTGAAATGAATCTTTCCGATCATTGCACTAAACCGTTGGACCCTTCAGACTATCTAACCCTCAACCGTAAACTTTTTAAAGGGTTGTTTAACCCTCACGACCATTTGACCTTCAACTCCAAATGTCCTTAATCGTTTCGAGGGTCGTTTGACCCTCAAAACCATTTGAAACTCCATTAAAAACCAAAAAAAGTTTTCGTAATTGTAATAAATGTCAATTTTCGGGATGCCTCATTTTTGCCCGGGTTTTTCCTTGATTAATCCGAACTCTATAAGTAGATTATTTTTCCAAAATCTTCAAAATGAGTTCACTCATCGAAAAATGTTATGACACAATTTTTTCCGTAATTCACTTTTCCACGTGAAAATCCCCTTGACATTTCTCACTAAATCTTCCAGCAATTTTTCAATATTTATATACATTGCTAATGAAACACTAGTCAAGTGCACAATTTACATGTGTCCTATATAAACACGTTAATTATAAAAATCAGGACTAGTTCGCTGGTAAGACGAGATGTGGAAGGGGCAATGGAGAGAGGGAGAGAGAAAAAAAGGCATTTGCAATGACACTCTGCACTCTATAACTGACACTAACCTCTTTGACATCTGTTTGCGCACGCATATCTCGCTGGTATTTTGCATTGAATGCAACATCGATGGCATTATTACGTCGAGTGTGAATGAAGACACTATTACAAATCCTCGGAATACTCATAATCTTATTTAATTGTTACAACAGACCCGGGTTCGATTTCCGGCTGGGGGGAGGGGGGGGGGCGGCAAAATTTGTGACACTCTAAATCTCACGGTCTTAATTATCGAACGAGAGTTTCGCAAGCGGGCATTCGGCATCTGTCATTAGTTTTAGTAATATTGGGGTTGAAATTTGAAATTTATAAAATAGTTGATAATTTAAATTTTCAATTGACTATGAATTAAATAATTGAAATATGGGTTTGTAAATTGACTATTGAACAAATATTTATAAATTTCTTGAAAGGGATTTTCAATTAGCCAAATTTCAATTAGCGTCAATCTTTCGAAGCCAATTATTGATTGATAAAATAATTCGGAATTTGGATATTAAATTGCTGATTAATTTAATAATTTAAAATGGATGAGTATTATTAGTTATTGACTTCTTCAAAAGTTAACTGTATTTAAAATTTTCTATTGTCTTTCGGCGAGTGCGGTGCAGGGGGTTGGGAGTGGGAAAGGATATATGAGACGAAAAATTGTTACAACACAAGGGGAATGAGTATTTAATGGCTAATGAAAAAACGGGGGAAAAAATTGATGGAGGAAAAAGGCAGAAAAAAGCAAATTGCCATTCACTGAACATTGGAAATCAATTTATAAGTGCGAACACTTATCGCGAAACAAGAATAATTCTTCGCAATGGATTTTTTAATGAATTCTATTTATAAAATCAATAAAATTAGAAATTGAAATGAGATGAAAATATTTATTGCCGTCATGTGAAGATATTTCGGGAATTGATCTCTAAAAATATATTGTTTAAGAAATATATTATTGTAGGTAGGAGTGTTATTTTGTTGGGAATTGTTGAAGAAATAAGATCAGTTGGAAAGTTGAAGAGGAACTGATTATTTTGTGAACATCTCAAAAACTAGTATTTTTAAATAGTAGTTTTAGCGTTTTCAGAACATTCGGTGAGTACTTCATTTTTGATTAAGATAAAAATTGAAATTCGATATATGAAATCATAGAATTCGAAATTGAAGATATTTTTCCTATTTTTTTGTGAAACTACCTGGGGAATTAATTCCCTAATTTATTTCTCTGATTAAAAAGGACATTAATAGCAAATAGAAATAGAATAATTTTTGTAGAGAATTATTGAAGGAAAATATGAAATCAGAAAATTGAAGAATACGTCATTATATTGTGTCAACAGCTCAGAAACTAGTCTTTTTAATTAGTATTTTTTCAGTACTTCATCATTAATTAAAACAAAATAAAACAAACAAAAAAAACGCAAACAAAATCAAACAAAAAACGCATATAATCTCAGAAATTTAAACAATGACCCCTTTTTTTCCTTTATATTATTATTACGTTTATGTTACAACAAAAGTCGAAATTGAAAAAATTGTGAATGTATTCTGTTTTTTATTCATTTCATCTGAACTTCATGTCTATAATTAACGAAAAGTATTGTTGAAAGCACAACTGGATGTTTCTCTCAACTCGATCATCGTAAAAATTAATAACGACGGCATTTCGGATGATTCCCACGTTAGTTGTTCTCTCGATGATCACAACTACTGAATACAATGACGTTTTGACTTGTCATACCCACGTGAAATAAATACACGTAATTTAATCTGAGGCCCATAGACTTCACATCGACAATTGCATAGTCTCTGATTAGTTGTAAATATAAGAATAAATGATGGACATTTTTTCTGCGCAGTTAGCTAGAAGGGAATGGGTACTTCGCCGCAGGCGATATCGAGTCGAAGAAAACCTCGCGTCACGTGTGAGATGCGGTAATAAAGTCTACGGGTGCTACCATGTTGTTCGACCGCAGCATGGCCAACCATGCGTTCATAAAATTCACTGTCACCAGAAACTTTTTTATCGACTCGTATTGTCCCCACTCCAATGTTTATATTCCCCAAGTTGACGAAACCGCATTAAAAAATTCAACTTTTTTTCTATGAACAATAATTTGAATGAAATTTCAAAAACTAATTTTTATGTATGTTTTGATAATTCAAAACTAAATCTAATCTGTCGTGAAAATCACGTCTTGACGTAATTGAAAAAATCATTTTTTAGTAGCAAATGATTTTTTTTTTTAGAAAATGAAGGCAATTTTGATAAATTTCACTATTTTTCAGACAGAAAAATTCTGGAAATAAGTCACATCAAGTAATATCAGCTGAGATTATTTCAAAATGAATAACAAACGTTGAAAAAAATTGAAATCATGTTTTTATGAAAAAATAGAAAACTTTAAATTTGTTTAAAAATAAATTTTAGCATTACAGATCAGAACTAAATAAAATTCTCGAATAAAATCCAAAGAATAATAATCATTGAAGAATTATAATTGTCTTGTATATTTCGTTTTATTATTTTTTTTTCATCTCAAAACGTCATCAACTCCCCACTCAGACGTTTCATTCAATTTATCCCCCACAACTGTCAAAAAAAAATCCCAAAAAAACCCACCAACAACAGCTGAGCAATGCTTATCGATAAAACTCTTCGAACAAAAAATGGAAAAATTATCGCTATTTGTTACCAGAGGTTCTGTATCAAAGTTTCATCATTTCATTCCAAAGAAATCTTTTAAAAACTGCAACTCATGAAAATTCAAACTATTGCACAATTAATAAAATTATTAAAAAATGAAAACCTACAAAACATCAAATTTATTAAAAAATAAATCTCAGCCGTCAAATACCGCACCAAAAGCGAAAATTCTATTATTTTCTCAATTTTCTAATAATTAACGAGTAGATAAAATCCCTCACTGAACTCGAAATGGCAAAATTGTCTTGAGAATTTCGTTACATTAATTTTTTTCATCTCAAAATGTCAACTCCACACCCAGACGTTTCATTTAATTTATCCCCCACAACTGTCAAAAAAAATCCCAAAAAAACGCACCAACAACAGCTGAACAATGCTTCTCGACAAAGCGTCTCCCAATGAAAAAGGACGAAAAAAAAAATCGCCATTTGGTGTTTCGCTAATGTGGCGGAATATGTTTCTCATGGGACAGCGTTCGAATCCTTAGATTTTCAGCGGTGCCCCAGCCATCACCACGTGGCGAACGTCTGGATTCCTGACGCAGCACGGGGTTCACACGGCACACCGCACGGAACCAACACCGATGCCCCAACGCGCTTTCCACCACGCGGTTACGCATTCAGACGTTTGAGAGTCCTGTCTGAGCCCTCAAAAATTGTCATTTCTTCGCGAAAAAAAAACCCAATTTTTTTCTTTCTCAAAAAATAATTGTGAAGAGCAAATACTAAAAAGTGATAATTGATCAATCAATAAAAAAAATAATTCTTGATGATCTGAAGTTTCAACACTTGCTGAAATGATAAACAAACGCTTGAAGTTGACTTTCCACTCAAAATTTCATCTTTTTCTAGCACAAAAAAATTGTTTCAATCATTTGACGTCGAGTGTTGGACAATTTCCCTCGAAATTTCGTTCTAAATTGCTCGCGAAAACCTCGAAAAAATAATGAATTGGAAATTAATGGAAGATTGATTAAAAAATGGTAATGAACCGTTAAGTTAAACCGTTCGCCTCGTGTCAATCCATCAAAACAACCGCTAAAAATCCATCAGCAATTGAACCAGTTCTCTCCACCTTCCTGTCGCTAGCAGGAAGCATGAATAATTCTCACAAAAAGAAAAAACCCAGATAAATAAATAGAAATAGCCGATTGAATTCCCAACTTTCTATTTAGGTATCACGTATTTTCGAAAACCCCTGGGACCTCGTGGTGAGGAGTTTTAGGCGCCTCGTGCACGCTGAATCTAATGCGACCTCGTGGTAGATTAATTATTCATAACCGAGGACACCCACCATCCGATCCACCATTTCGTGGGATCATAGGTCGAGCAACAATCGGAAAAATATATATAAAATATAAAATATATGGGAGTATCGTGGTTGTGCGGCCTTTGTTGCCGTCAGAGTGCAAAAAACGGAAGTTGTTGGTTGCTGTTATGAAAGAAATCCAGTGCACCTGGCACCCTAGCCCCTCCCCACTCCAAAAATCTCAATTTTCAGGAGTCTCCGTGAGAAGGAAACTGAGGAAAATTAATGCGTCACAGGTTTTCGTCGGATAACTTCGGATCTAGTGGATATAGGGGAATATTGATAAGGAACGTTTTTCTGGAGGAGATTCCGGGCTACAAAAAAGGTCATCATAATTTTTTTGCTGCCTGCGATAGATTCGGAGTGATTTAGAAAAAACGTGGGAGCATTCTGTCAGACCTGACATTTGAGGATTTGTTTTGATTAGACGTCTTTCAATCCAGAGGAGATGACAAGATTTTTGTGGAGATTTTCGTCAAACTTGGCGTTTTGAATGTTGAAGATCGAGTTTCATTTTAAAAATTTTAATACGGGAAATAATGCATCCCCAGTTTTCATCAGATACGATTGAGATCAGCAAAAAATCTCAAATAAAAATTCATCATCAAAAATTCTCAGATATTCATTAAAAAAATCATGAGAAGCAAATGTCAGACCTTTTTCTGGAGGCAATCGAGATGAAAAAAATTCTTCAAAAATGAAATGAGAGATATTTCCAAAACAGGTGAAAGCATTTTCCCCAAAACTTGAGAAATTCAAATTTTCAACCACAACATCAAAAGCACCAAAAATAACTTCTTACAAAAATTCCAACCAAGAATAGACTCCAAATAAATCCCTACAAAATCTCCTAAAAACAAAAACCAAAGAAATTCCTCACCTCCTCAAAACCAAACAAATCCCCAACCAACTCTCAATCTCCATTTGCCTCTCTATACCCCCGAAACCTTCGACTTTACCCTGTCCCCCTTATCCACCTGAACGGCTCGTCCAAGCCAGCCTAACCCACAATCACTCCTAGAACCATCGAAAGCCCGGACTTTGCCTCGTGTCGCGAATTCCTCGCGCTTTTTTTCCCCACCAATTCCCCCTGAACTTTGCACCCAATCTCCCGCAGTCACCAAAACCCCCGCAAAAACCGTTTTGAATCATGTAACCCAATGATGCAAAGGTATTACGACGTTTTCGCATGCGGCGAGACGAAAAAAAGCCCCGAGCGAAGCAGAAAAACACGAGACAGAGATGCCCCGTGACAGCTGCGCCCGCCTCGCTGCGCGTTAGTCCGCCGCATGTACTATAAAATAAGAGCGACGAAACTCAAATAGAAGAGGGCCTAAAACATTCCCGAAAACAAAAAAAAATCGCAGCAAAAAAACATCCTGAAGACACAACGAGAATAAAAAAAAATGACACGAACCGAGCGGAAGCATAAATTCCCGAGGGGAATAATCCACGACGATCGAGTGCCATAAACCGACTTGTCACTGAGATCAAACAATTCCCCCAAAAATCGAGTATTATTGTATCGCGGAAGGGTGACAGCTGGGACTCGTTCGATCTTACCTGGCGACAGTACTGCCGGCCTGTGAAATCTCGAGTCCCTGCCCCCATTCTGTTCACGACGATGATCCAAGTGATGGGAATGATGATGATGATGTGAATGATGTTGCTGCATACCTGTCCTATCACCGTTTATCCTCTGATCCATGTGCAACGCCGCTGGCGGAAGCATTTTGTCTTTTCCACTTCACTGTCACTCGCGAACGATCAACTAGATCAATTAGTTTTCGTCTCGATTAATTGACTATTCACCCGCCCGAGACTCACGTGCACTTGTCACTCGGTAAAAAAAGCCTCGATATATCCACAAAAATCGACTGACTAATTAACGGAGGTTGAAGCACATGTCAATGATGCTGGTGAGATCGTTGTTAGTGGGAGAATAGTGACACTGATTTGAGCACGTTGCGATTCGTACGCGGGACGTCGGCGTCGTGCCCGCTTGCCTCCATTTGACGTTGTCGCGCCTTTTTTCTTCTCTTTATTCAACTGCGTGAATTTTATCGGAGTCTCCTCGGTTCAGCGATTTATGGAGATGTTAATTTCGTCCGGGGGACGCCGATGAGTGTGGAAAATGGGAAAATTTGCCCGGCTGACGCTGAGTGAAAACTACTCGAATGCCAGAATGCGACTGAGTCGAGCACGCCGACGCCGGCTTGACAGGCCGCCTTGGGACGCCGGGAGATCTCCTCTTGCCTCTCTCGGATATACCCCCTCTTGTCAGACGAGGAGTATGGCGGGGTTTAACGCCGCTCAAACACTCCCCACTAGGCGGCACACCGCCATTGCCAGTTGGCGGGAAAATGTATCCATGACAGCTGTGCCTTTTGCACGCGCAAAGCCTGTGGTTTTACGGCGGCGGG
>NW_021680518.1:52940-60763 GCF_001412515.2 Diachasma alloeum
GCACTAGGTGAGAACCTTTCCTCGGGGTTTGCGTGAGAGGTTCGGAGGTGGTTCTCAACGCTGGGGAATTCAGACTCTGGTGGAATTTTTTTTCACGGGAGCAGACCTTTTCATCCTGAGAGTCACTAGTTCGGACACTTCCCATGTTAATTCCCCTAGGACCCTAGTAGTGTAGGACACTTCTACTGAATTTAGGGGAGGTTGGGGTAAAACGGAAACTTTTGACTTTTTTTCAAATGTTAATGAGGGGTTGAAATGTTGATGAAATTTAATAATTTTTTTTTTTTCAATGCAAAGAACAATTCTTTCCCTTTGTGACGAGCCTAAACTGAGCTCAATTGATAAATTTGTTTCTGATTTATGGATAATTTTAAAAAGCCTAAAGTGTCCATTTCACCCCACCCTCCCCTACATGTCAATCACCATTTTTGAGAGCTCAAATCTATATCATCTAAAATGTTTCATTATTATTATTATTATTATTATTATTATTATTATTATTATTATTATTATTATTATTATTATTATTATTATTGACAATGTTGGCTTCCGGATGGATGCCGCGTTTGGTTTCAGTATTCCTCAGGGAAAAAGGAAAATGTAATACTGAATTTCAATCGAATGAAAAAGAAGAGTGTAATCGGTCTAATCTAATTAATTGAATTATAAGACGAATAGAAAATTATTATTATGCTCTTCAGTACTTCGAATAATGAAAAAAGTTGACGAAAAAAACATTTTTTTGCTTGAATTGCATCAGTCATTTTACGGCTTCATCATATTGCCCCACTCTCCCCTATCAATCATAATTTTTAAGAGCTCACATCTATATCATCTTAAATGTTGATATTTATCAGAATTTCTGATCATTTTTCCCAAAATTTTTCAGTTCGATGAACGGAATAAATATTTCCCCTAGATTTTATAGGGGGGGGGGGGGGAGTGCTTATGCCGCAGCGCCGTCTGTCGGAATAGGGAATTCCATTTTCAAATCTCAAGTTTGAGACCTGAATACTTCAGTAACGAAATGGTAAACCGGTATAAGTAGATTTTGACTATTGGCCAGTTTTCAATAAATATCTCGGAATCTAAAGGAAATAGCGAAACTGTTGTGATTTCCATTTTTGTAGCTCTTAATTTGCTCGATAAAAAAGTTAGTGACAAAAATTTGGCTATTTCCCTTAGATTTTGAAATATTCATTGAAAACTAGGAAATTGTCAAAATCGATTTATATCGGTTTACCACTTCACTACTGAATTCATTTTTCATTCACAAACGTTCGAAATATTGCTCATTAATTCATATTTAATTGTTAAAAGCTGAAGATTTCAAGCGCTTTGAAATCGCTAATGACGTCAAACAGACGGTCGAGTGGTGGACCAATCACAATGGCTCGAGCTAACCTAACCCAATCCAGAGGTGCGCATCGGCCAATGAATGACGACAACTGCCCACTCTCTTCTTTTTCGATCAATGATATGTTACCTGACCGTCTTCGTGACGTCATGACCGCAAAATTGGCCGTGAAAACCACTGACTGTTTATTAATTATCATAAGACATCTATGTAATATACTAGAAATTGTAGGTTCTTATTGGCCCCCAATAAATCGAAATCGGATGAGTAGAACTCGAGTTATTGTAAAAAAACGAACAATTTGAAAAAAATCATATTTCCGAACTGGGCTGTCAAAAAAATCTTAAAAAATTTGAAAGATAGTTTTTCAAGCCCCTCAATCGTAGAAAAAATCGCCATCAATGTTCAAGAGGGTGAAGGTCAGCCGTTGACTCAGTTGGCATGGAATACCTCATAGATGAAAAACAAGATTTTCGGGTTGAGTGAAACCCATTTTTCAACTATATTTTCCCCGTTTATCTTTTCTGCATAGCTCAACTACTATCACATATATATATATATGTGTGTGTATAATAAAATAAAAATAAAAAAATAAATGAATTTATGCATCTAATTCGATAATTTTACTTATAAACTCTCGCCATGCTGATGCGCTATCCCAAATTAAATTCCTGTAATAATTTTTTGGCTGTCCGTATTTAAAAAACAGAATCCTAATGATTACTTGAAAAATAATCTTCAATTTGAAGAGATTCGGATTTTTCTTTACGAAACAAATGAATTAATTCTTCCATTCTGATGAATATGCGGAACCACTTGAGATTTTTCAAGGGAACTGTCACGTGATAGCCTCCAGTTGTTCTTTATCTCCTCCGCAACGATTTCATAATAAATTCTAGATAAAAATAAATTAAAATGCCGCAATAAATTGGAGCTGATATTTTTAAATGTTTACGGAGGGAAGCTTACAATTTTCACGGACATTTACTGAAGGAAAAATTCGATATAAAATTATGCTGGCGTCTGACAACGTGGTTTTATATCTGCACACGTGATTGTCCCGAGAGAGGGTGTATTTATGTAAATTGCCCTCACGTGCTTCGCGATGTCAGTGCTTGTACAAAATGATGAAATTTCAGCAACAATTTGCGATTTGTCGAGCAATTGAGATCTTCTCAGATTATTTTTGGGTTTCTGGAGTTGTACTGTGAGATGTTAGGACATTTGATGGTGGGGAGTGCTCGACGCTTTCAGCGCCATATTTATTTCGAGGCTCGAGCACGTGGTCGGGACAATTCTAGAATTTATCGTTGGAGGCATGAGGAAAATTTAGACACTTCCGTCGCTGATTATAATCAGTTAATATTCATTTTTTCATTGATTCATTGAGATGAAACTGATTCGGATGACACTAAACGAGAATGAAAATTCAATTATTACGTAAGTAATAAATAATTGATGGAATTTATTGGAATAAAAATCAAAAATTTATCATTAATTATCACAATAATTGACATCATCGTTCAGAATCATCAGATGGTCCCATTATTTGGGTTCAAGCAGACCAAAAAAATTGTTTCCGAAAGTTAAGTTGAGATGACTCAGAATCATCTGAAACGTGGAGATTTACTATTCCCTGAGGAAGCGTTTAACCGACCTTTTGGCTCAAATTTCGGAAGGAACTCTATTCATTGTAATTGAACCTGTAAAATTGTCTCTGAAAATTAAGCTCAGATAACTCGGAACCATCTGAAACGTGGAGATTTACTATTCCCTGAGGAAGCGTTTAACTGACCTTTTGGCTCAAATTTCGGAAGGAACTCTATTCATTGTAATTGAACCTGTAAAATTGTCTTTGAAAATTAAGCTCAGATAACTCGGAACCATCTGAAACGTGGAGATTTACTATTCCCTGAGGAAGCGTTTAACCGATCTTTTGGCTCAAATTCCGGAACTCTATTCATTGTAATTGAACCTCTAAAATTGTCTTTGAAAATTAAGCTCAGATGACTCAGAATCATCTGAAACGTGGAGATTTACTATTCCCTCAAGAAGTGTTTATACGACCTGTTGGCTCAACACACGTGATGCAATTTTGTAGTGACTCCGCTAAATTTATGACACAAAATCTCAAATTTTGAAATTTATCATAAAAAATATCAAGTCTAAGGTATGCATCATCTCGCGTACCGTTATACTTCCTCAAAGTTGGCTGAAGTAAAAATGATGAAATACGATTAAACCGACCAAAACAATTCAGAGCATGGACTTGAGCCCTCGACGTCTGTCTGATGTCGAGAAGTATGCCATCGAATTTAGCTGTGGCGCGTTGCGAATCTGTGACATGAGGTCCGCTGCGGCTGTAGGACAATCCTGAACGATCGATAGAAGGCCTGCAGTACAAAACTATGTAAAGCCTGTTTATCCTGGAATAAGTGACCCACGAGCGCCGCCGAAATCATCCGCTGGGAGATATTTGTGAGGTTTCAATGGAATTTTTCGTGGAAATTGCTCATTTCATATTAACAATTGAGGACAATATGTCTCTTTCATATCTGCACTGAGAAAGAATAAGTTCTGCCGAAAAATTATGTGCTCCGACTATTTGCTTGTCGACAATAAAGAAAGAAATATTTTTTTTATTGTGTGACAATTAATTGGGTATTTCGGAGAAGATGCAGAAGTGGATTAAATAGTGCTGGAGTAGTTTCTTTGAAAATTATTTGGACCGACTATTTGCTCCGACTATTTGCTTGTCGACAATAAAGAAAGAAATATTTTTTTTATTATGTGTAATCAATTGGATATTTCGGAGAAGATGCAGATGTGGATTAAATAGTGCTGGAGTAGTCTTTTTGAAAATTATTTGGACTTCCAAAGAGGACTTTTACTAGAGAATTAGGTCTTTCATGTCTTCGTGTATCCATGAATTTTTAAGTGAAAATCAATATTCACTGTCCAATTTTCTTGAATTTTCATAGTGATTCTGCGAGACGCGAGAGAAACGAAACGAGGCGAGACAAACGAGACGAGAGACGTGACAAGACAAGACGAGACGAGACGAGACGAGACGAGAAGAGTCATTCGAGACAATGACAGCAACGAGACGAAACGAGACTCTCAATTCTCGACGAGACGAGAGAAGCGATTGCTCTCATGTTTCGATATGAGACAAGACGAGAGAATGGTCTCCTGGTCTCGCGGCATCACTGAATTTTCAGACAATTTCTTTAAAATTCTTGAAATCCCAGGAATTTTTGAAGGAATCCCCTAAAAATTCAGAGCAATTTGTAATTCAAGAAGAGATTTTTCTGAATTTTCCTCATTTTTCATTAATTCCCCCAGAATAGTTCAACTGAAATTTACGGCTCCCCGGGTTCTCTACGAAATTATGAATTTTTAATCACAAAATTCCCTGAAATTTCAGTGGAAATGTGACTTGCTAGAAATTTCCAAGACTAATAAAGGTTTTCTCTAAGAAAAATTCGTAAAAATGTATTGACTAATACAGTTACATTTAGATTAAATAGTGCTGAGCTATTCTCAATTTATTTAGATTAAATATTCATCGGAGACCCGGGTAAACCTATGCAATAGTACAATTAACTACAAAATGCGGTCTTACGTAAGGATTTACCGATCTCCTACTTTGGATGCAACAAGGGACAAGGAGTTCACAAGAGGAGACGAATAACAAGGCGATGACAATGACGAAAGTATTCCTACATCCACATCGACGAATGCACGCACCAGACATTTATGAGTGGAGGCATTTTCTTACTTCTCTTGTTTTCGAAACCGAAAAATGTGCACCATGTGAGAAGTCACAGTGTGGGTCTCCGGGGCTTGCACATGTCCAGGCGCGTCTCGTGTCACAATGGTCTTTCGAAAGGAAAACCTTCCTTGGATCATTCAAGTTCACTCAAGTTAAATCGCGACAAAATTCCACAAGGGCCATCAAAATTTACCGAGATATTATCGCGTTTCAAAACCCCCCCTCACACACCCAAAAATTTCTCCAGCACGAAATGCGAACTTCGCATGTCCATCTTCTCTGACATTTCCAATTAATTATTACACAACAAAGAAAAATATTCATAAATAAATGAAGCACCATGACGTGAAGCTATTGCATAACTAGATAAATCATCGACCGGGGCACGGAGAGAAAAATTCAATGAAAATTACCAGAAAAAAACGTAAAAATTACGTTTCGAAACGTATCCGCGAGCGAAGTAGAATTCAATAAAAAGTGTCAGTTGGAACTGAAATTTTAGAATCGCCCCGTAAATTCTACGATTTGATTCTGTAAAAATTAACCACCCGTATGATGACTCACCGCTGTGGAGACATGTCGTTCTGTAATTTTTCCCCAACGACTGAGAAATTTTACGGAACGGAACGTAGAAATAACTCAGCAGCTTCATAAAAATTGTTGAACATTCAAGAATTTTTGATTTTGGAGGCATAATAAGTCGACGAGTTTTTGTAAGATTTTACTTGGGTAAAAATTACGTGACAATTTCGTACTTTGTTCAGTGATGAACCTGAAAATTCACTGAACGTTTCAGATTTCTTCTCTTCCATTCCTATAAAAATTGCAGGAAAACGATTCCTTATTACGTATTACGTGAATTATTCCGTAATTTTTACTGAGAATTCTTCCCCTCCAAATTTCAGCTAATACAATTCAGTAGCGAAGTGGTAAACCGGTATAAGTCGATTTTGACTATTAGTTTTCAATAAATATCTCGGAATCTAAAGGAAATAGCGAAATTGTTGTAATCTCCTTTTTTGTAGCTCTCAATTTGCTCTACAAAAAAGGTCATGGCAAAAATTTTGCTATTTCCCTTAGATTTTGAGATATTCATTGAAAACTGGGCAATAGTCAAAATCGACTTCACTACTGAATTGCACTATTCGACTGTTATTTTATATAGTCAACACGGTATTCAACTGATAGTTTTTGATAAATCAACTGGTAATTTTTCCTGTTGATATATATATGAAAAAAAAGATTTCCTGGTCGAGTGAGCCCCTCATTGAAACTGACAGATGAATTTAGTCTCATAGTGCAATTCTCTTGGCCGAAATTTGTATGGAAAAATTCTCTTCCGAATACCACTCGAGCTTCAAAATTAATGAGGTATTTCCCTCAAGGTTCCCTCCATACAAACGAACTCGTCAAGTTTTTCATGTAAAACTTGACTCCTTCGTTTGTTTCCAACAAATCTATCGGGAAACTCTTCATAATTTTGAAGCTCTTGTGGTATTACATACGAATATTTCTCTCTGTGGATGAGGAAAAGGACGAGCAAAACGGAAAAATAATTAAATGATGAAAATCAACATGACACGAGGCATTTACGTAATCATTAATCATCGATTCCCTCAAGCCTCGAACTATTTATACTCCATCCACCAAAATTCCCTGACTCACTCGACATAACAATTGTAAACCCATATTCTCAGCGTGGGGTTGACACAGAACGCATCTACAAACTGGGTTCATCTTCATTCTCACTGTCCTTGTAGTTCACAGTCCGTAACGCGATTTATACGTAATACGCGCGTCGCGTATTCCCGATATAAAAGTAAACGAGAGAGTGAGAGAGTGAATAACGTACTAGTATGATCCCGCGTGTGCTGGAGTAACGTTTTATGAATGAAGCAACGCCCACGAAACCCAGCGGAAGCCACTTGTTTTCCACGTTAGCTGCGGGAACGTTTCATGGCGAATACAAACTACCTGCTATAACCACCGCAAACACGTTTAAACGTGAGCTGTTATACATGTACATTTGTGAATGATAATTGTTTATGTGGAGTCGGTGTGTTCGGTCCTTGATTCATGGAAAGAAAATCGAGGTTAGTGAGGCCGTAAGATACATCCGGACACGTTTGTCCCAGTGAGGAATAAAAAAGAATTATTTCATAACGTGGAGTATGTCAGGATGACGAGTTGGAGGGTAATCGGAGGTTTAATTTCATGGAAAATTGAGGGGAGGAAGAGACGAATTATTCATCGAGATTTTTTTCTTTGTGGAGGAAAAATAGATTTGAGCACTCCGGGGATTATTTATTTGTCAACATATTGAATTTCGTTGGNTGTAGGGCCTCGCTACATCCACATTACGCATTAGTACACGCACACGACGACGTGCGTAGTTGAGACGACTGGACATCAGTGACATCATCGCTCTCTGTCAGGCGCCAATAAAATGTATACTTCTCTCTCGCACCTATTGTAACGCGTATCCGAATTCTCGCCTTTCGCGAATATTATATTCAGTCTGGCGCCTACCGCCTATTACTCTACAAGTCGACCACCTGACTTGCTGTCTACTTTTGTATATATATATTTCTAGACGCGATTGAATGAACGACAATTAAGACAACTAATTGTGTAGTAGTGGATTGATTAAACTTCCCGTCAACACCTCAATCCCTACAGGGGGGGGGGGGG
>NW_021680518.1:60777-83603 GCF_001412515.2 Diachasma alloeum
GGGGGGGGGGGGTAATCCCTGAAAAATGTCATGTTACGAAAAGCGCAACGGAAGCTGCGCAGGCAGCCACTGCGCTTGGAGGGAGAAAACTGCCCATAGTCATGTGGACATTAGGTAGCGTCACGGAAGCAATATTCCACATTCTACCTTTGAATAATCTGGTGTCATAAGCTAATGGAAAATTGAATGACAAAGTGATGTATTTTTTCAGATTTTTCGAAATTTTGCAACACCGCACACGCGATTCAAAGTTTCAAGAAAATGCCTGACCTACTGGCTGTCTGTAGCAATAATCTTTGATGAAATGCCATCATTTTATGGCGGTCGTGGGTCAGGTAGCGAAAATGTCGGGCTCATCCAGTGGGCATCTCCCAGGTAATAAAGGACAGTTGAATTGTTGCCGGGGTCAATACGATGTGTTGACCGTCAACACACTATTGCCATCTAGTGCCAATCGTACAGCCAGTCAGAGCCCGACCGACGCCATACACTGAGAGAAAAACAAACGCGTTGTCAAACAAGTCTTCTTTGGGCCAACAAAATCGCTAGTTGAAAATTGCCAAAAAAGAATTTGTTTGGTTCGAATTGGAAAGTCTCAAACATGAATAATTGCTCTGCTTTCGACAGCAATGAAATATTTAGCTCAAAAGGCGGATAATTCACACAAGACGGTGCCTTTTCAGGATGAAAATATCTCATATAGAGGCAAATTCATCAACAACGAGATCAGCCGCGCGTGCTGCGCACGCGCCTTCTCATCTCCTCACGTAGTGGCGCTTCGGTTTCAGTCTTACGCTTACGCTTATTCAAGATTTTCGAGATATTTCGGGATCGATTTCTTTTCTTTTTACGATAGGATATTTTTGAGAGTTCTGAATAGCTCGTCGCTTAAATAGTTCGAATCAACGTTCACCCGGCAAAAAAATTCAATTTTGGCGAAAGTCGAGTTTCCCCCTGGAAAAACGGAAAATCTGACCCTTTGAAAATCTGAAAAAAAAAAATTTCCAGTTTTCACTTTTTCCACATATTTTTGAGAGTTCTGAATAGCCCGTCGCTCAAATAGTTGGAATCAACGTTCACCCGGCTAAAAAATTCGATTTTAGCAAAAGTCGACTTTCCCCGTGGAAAAATCCAAGATCTGACACTTTGGCCCTCGTGACCCTTGTGACCCTTTGACCGACTTTCCCCCTGAAAAAATCCAAGATCTGAAACTTTGGCCCCCGGTAAAAAATTTTTTTTTCAGTTTTCACTTTTTCCACACGAGATCGGCCGCGCGTGCTGCGCACGCGCCTTCTCATCTCCTCACATAGTGGCGCTTCGGTTTCAGTCTTACGCTTACGCTTATTCAAGATTTTCAAGATATTTCGAGATCGATTTCTTTTCTCCTTTTTACAATAGGAATATTTTATCCCTAAGTTGCAAGATTGCTATCATATCATTATTATTGTTTCATTTAAGGGTTCATTTCTTGTCTGTGATTATTAGACAGTCGAAATTAAAAACTACTATCCCTTGTTTTGCATAAAACAAAGATTTTTCGTATGGGAGTATCGAATAACGAAGGAGTAATGCTAGAAATGACATTTTCATCACTCTGTGACGAAAAGTGAACTTTTCGGCACGCTCCGCGTGCCTAAAAGTCCAATTTCCGCCACATTGTGATGAAAAATATTGTTCGTAACTCGTGAAAATATGTTTTTTAGCTCGTGGGATTATATCACTCGCCAAAAAACACTTTTTTGCACTCGTTACGAAATATACTATTCTTGCGTGTACAGAGAATGCAATTTTTTTCAAACTACTAAATCTATTTTTGCTTCAAAAAATTTTCATTCCGGCGCACTCTCTGCATGTTTGGCACAAAAAATCCTTTTTTGATGAGTTTCAAAAAAATATTTTCTTGGCACAAGTAAGACTTGTTTGAGAACTTTGTCGTTTTTCTCTCAGTGTACGTGAGGGGGCAATTTTTCTTCTTGTACACGAGTCTCAAGTCTCAATTGAACTCTATATAATTTATAGTACTTATCTAACAATATCTTGACATCATCGTGGATCTAATCAGTCAGATTAAAAAACTTTGATAAAACTCGATGGAAACTTGATCACCTTTGAAATTACTGTTTAACTCATTGATCAGCCTCGCAGTACCCCACTCTTCGCCATTTTGAGGTAGTGTGCCCGCACTGCCGGGTCTTTCTTATGACTATATTAAATTGAGGGTCCCCCCACTCTTCTCACACCGATAGGTTTCGTAGCTTGCGCTGTGTTCAATGGATTAAATTTCCTTTTCAACCTTTAATACAGATTGAAATCGAGAAACTTCACTTCGCATTGAGATATTTTTAGCAATCAAGCTTTGCTGGAATCGTTGTAATACAAAAAATCCAGAAATGTTTTTTTTTCATGAAAAACAGTTTTAAACAATAAGAATTTGCCTGTGAAAAACAAAAGGGTACTTTTGTTTATTGGGGTAATAAAGGGTTTCCGACCCGAATAAAGGGTAGTTCCGACCAAGAACAAGTCCGGCCATTTCAGTATATGGCTGTCATCAGAGGCACGGATAATCCGAACACCTGGCGCTCCGCAGAAAATTGAAAATTTTCGTTCGCATTTTTCTGAGTTAGAATAAAGGAAAATACTTCTCTTTCTCAGAGATGATTGTGGGATAGTTGAATAACCACTTAGTGAAAATTCAAGAACCATCCGCCAATTTTAACGTTTTAAGATGGCCTCAAAAACCTCTGTTTTCGAGCAGGGATAGCCAAATTTGTAATATTTAATTACCGTTAAATATTGAATCCATCAATTAGTTAATATCACTCTTAAAATTTTTTGAGTACTTAAGTATCATCAATTCAAATATTCAAATTTTTAACTATTTTATCAATCAATAATTGAAGTAGGAAGATTGACGATTATTTGTGTAATCGAAAATCCCCTTTTAAGAAATTTGAATTATTCACTTAGTAGTAAATTTACCGTTTCATATTAACAAATTTTAAATACATCATTATTCGAAAAAATCAGATTATTAATATTCGATTATTTGAAAAATTATATTAACCTATTTTAAACCTTCATTAATTTAAGGGTCACATTTTTGTAATATTACAGAAATTTAATATTGATGGGGATCCCTGTTTTCGATATTTTAGAAACATATCGAGATCGATTTCCGTTCTCCTTTGTACGATAGAAGGATTGTCTTTTCTACTCGAGTTCTGATAAAAATTTCTGAGAGGCCAGTACGCCTCGTGCTTACACGGAGAGAAATATTCAATAAAAATTACCAGAGAAAAGACGTAAAAATTACGTTTCAAAACGTAATCTGGGAGCGAAGTAAAATTCAATAAAAAGTGTCAATCGTCACGTAAATTCTACGATCTGTTCCGTAAAAATTACTCATCCGTCCGAAGCTTCACGGCTAGCTTTGAGTCACCGTGAGGGAGAGATTTTAACAACACATTCCGTAATGTTTCCGGAACTTTTCGTAAAAATTCTTAAACATCCAAGAATTTTCATGTTCTGAGGCATAATAAGTCTTGAAGTTTCTGTTAGATTTTACAACTTCCAGAAAAATTACGTGACTTTTTCGTATTTTTTCGGTGACAGACCCGAAAATTTACTGAACGTTTCAGATTTATTCTCTTATATTCCTATAGAAATTCACTGAAAACGATTCTCGCTTGCGGATTACGTGAAATGTTCCGTAATTTTTCTTGAATATTTCACTCCGTGTACTGAAATTCAGGGACAACCTTCGACAAATTTTTCTCTTCTCGCAATAGTCAGTGTCAATATTGGATATCCCATCAATTTCGTAACCCAAAACTACTCCGAAGGGCTAACAAGCCATTACGAAACAGTGATTTGATTCTAATTTATCACGGGTCGGTTCTCATGACCTCACAGACTTCTGATAAGTACTTTGGGGCCACTGGGCTGATAGAAATAACTGCCAAGTTCCTTTAAATCTCAGATAGCACAATTTTTCAACACGTACTTTTAACTCTGGAGATAAAGGAATAGTTGACTATAAATTTTCACGCATTAATCGGGATTTAGTGATCACAGTCACTGAAACTTTATCAAACATCAAGAATCTGTTGTGTTACAGTTAAATGGACTTCAACCTGGTTTGAGTGAACATGAGGTGAGCCTTGGAGTGATTCCAAGTTATGAGTGAAGATGATTAATTTTTTTCAGGGTAAACGAGTTCATTAACATTAACACTTCGTTGATATGGCAATATTTACAGAGGCGGTATCAGGATTTAGAAACGTTTGGCATGATAATTGCAGTTTATGTTTCTCCTGAGCAAGGGAATGTCGGTTTTAAGTGACAATTGAATTCGTTTGAACAATTATTTTTTCAGTTATCTTATATAAAAAGGAGATGTCACAGTTTTATTCCTAAATGTCTAAATGTTTTTCAGTTATCTTATATAAAAAGGAGATGTCACAGTTTTATTCCTAAATGTCTAAATGTTTTTCAGTTATCTTATATAAAAAGGAGATGTCACAGTTTTATTCCTAAATGTCTGGGAGAGAAATCGCATACATGATAATGATACTGATGTTGTTGATAATGATAGTGATCACTGATCACTGATGGTGATGTTGGTGTTAGTGATTTCCAACGGAGTATGTAGGGGGGTGGCCCGTCTTTTGTTCCCCGACAAAATTTCCCCCCCCCCAAAAAAAAATTTCGTCGTGCCATTTTTTCCTCGACCCTTTTTCCCCCGACATTTTTTCCTCAAAAACGCATGATAACACAAAAGTTTAAATGGCTGAGTTTGAAAGTTTGAAGTTTGAACATGTGAGTGTAAGTAGTGGACATGACCGTTCAAATGTAATATTTTTTCCCTTTCTAGGATATAATGAACGAGAGTGGCATTGTGAACACTGTTCTCGTGAGAAACTCATCGAAACTGTTGAAATTGGGAGAATTTGATCGTTACCTAGGTGTGATACGTGAGGATTATCCCCATCATTACAATAGCCAACAAGCAAGAGAAAATCGATGATCCCCTCTCAACGCTATTATCAGCAGCTGTGGGAGAAATTTGTTTTGTTTGTTGATGGTTCTTTCCCCCACAATGAAGATTTTTATTAGAGGAATATTGAACAATTTTTCCTTCTCCGTAAATAAAGGAATTGCATGAATTAGCCGGAAATGAGAGGGGGGAAATTCGTGTTATCATGCGTTTTTCAGGAACAAATGTCGGGAAAAAAAACCGAGGAAAAAATGGCACGAGGAAATTTCGGGGGGGAAATTTTATCGGCGAAGTTTTGTCGGGGAAGAAAAGTCGTGGAATCTGTAGGGGAGACCGGGGCAAAGCGGGGTAGCAAAGACAAAGAGGTAGCTGTCAGAGCTTCTATCACACTTATATTGCTTTTTAGCAATCACTATTCACATTCTAAAATTATCAACTCGCGTCTCCAACGTATTACAATTGGGGGCACAGTGGGGGACTCTCCAAAAACTTCAAAAATAATTATAAATGTTATTTCTTTGTTTTTCACCTTCGAATCTCCAAAAAACGACAGAAAAACTCCGAAATCAGTTGGGAAGGTCCAGATGAAACGATTTTTTAATTTGAGGCACGATAGGGTACGCATAAGAAAATTCTTTTTCTTCCATTTCATGTTCATCAACAGAAGAGTACATTGTAGCGATTTTTTATACATTAATTAAAATTTTCGTTATTCGCCAAATTAATTTTGTTTTTCAAACTCATTATTCATTTTTTCCTAAAATGCCACTTTTTTCCTCAATTTCATTTTTTTTCTAGAAATTGAAATCGCCGAATTTATTCATTAGATTTGTCTTGTTCATTTCAATTTTACGAAGTGAAATCCCAATACTGCTAATTGATTGTTTTTATTCTCTTGCTTCAGTAGCAAAGTGACGTTTATATCATTAAACAGAGAGTGTGCACAGCACGTGGGATTTCATTCTTTTCATTCTTCATTTTTTTATTTTTTCCGTCGTTGGGATGGGTTTAGCAAATTTATCTGACTATCTAAGTCTAAGTCATTGTGAGAACTCAGTTTTAATTAAAGTAGCCAAGATGGCGGCTCATCCCGGTGCTTGAAAGAATTAAAAGAATTTCCAAGTTCTTCCATTAAAAAAAAAAATTCCTTGGTATTAGTCGAGTTTTTTAAAGTTTTTTGTTACTTTTTATTGAACCCTGATCAACCCCTCGTCAACCCCTTGAATTTCTCAATTTTTGCCTTCTTTTTATGCACCCGACTCCGCCCCGGTCATCCCGCTTTGCCCCAGTTTCTCCTATTAATTCTCAATTGAAGTTTTCATGGATTTCCACGAGTTTTTCCTTAGTACACAGAGAGAAATATTCAAGAAAAATTACGTATCTTTTCCGTAATTCCAGAGCGAAATCTGGTTGTAGGAAATTTTACGGAACTGTCACGGAATTTTTCCAGAGCGTTCTGTAATTTTTATCTGGATCTCCTGTGAAAAATTACGATCCCGTCACTTAAATTTTCTGAGTCGATTACGGAAATCGGTGAGCGAATTGTGAGTTCCGTAATTTTTACTGAACATTTCTCTCCGTGTAATAATACTATAGAAATTCGTATACGTGAAAGTAAAACTAATACGATAAAAATTCGTATTCTTATACGTAAATATTAACGTGATGAACCATATCAAATCTATCAAATTGTCAGGCGCGCGGAGCGCGCCTTCGATCTCGTCGTCGAAAAACGATCGGTCCGTACATGGTCTAAAAGCAGCATATTCGAACTCCTGAGGCCAAAATTAGTTATACAGACACGAAACATTGGAAATTTCGGACGTGACGAATACGATGATTAGACGAATCACGAAAAAAAAAAATTATTTGATTCTCACTAAACACACGGGAAGGTTCTAGTGGCATTAAGGGGAAACGGAACCCCTGTGTCTAGATGATCTTTTAGAATTGTATTTTCTCCTGCAATTATTATTTTTTATTTATGAAACTACTTCATGGATTCAACAATGCAATGATCCAGTCGATAAAGTAATTTCATAGGTATAAAGTAATAATTGTAGCAGAAATCACAATTCTAAAAATTCATATAGACACAGGGGTTCCGTTTCCCCTTAACCCTAGTCTGGTCACCTAACGGGAAAATGCGACTTTAGTCACCTTCGCGGGAGAGTGCCGCCGTGTTATTTAGGCTCCAGCGTTGCCGAATCCACTCTACACTTCCCGGGCGCGTTTAGCGAGTTCCCAGCAACGTCGCGCAACAGGCAGTTTCATTTAACGCGGGAGAAAATTGTTCACCTGTTGGAAATAATTTTTTTTCTCCCAGAATTAAGGATACAATATTGAAAAAAAAATACTAGAATTTTCCAGATACTACAATTGACGAATTCAATTTTTCTCAAATTTTTCTGGTCAACCAGTCGATGGCAAGGTGAATAAAACGACGTGTTGCGGCAATTCCCTCGCATGGTGACCAGTCTAGGGTTAACTGGGACATTGACGATAGTTCTCTCGCCATTGGTCCCTCGCGGCATCACCAATCCCAAACAGATAAACTATTTCCGATATCACGCATATCCACACGCCTCATCCACTCTCGATCAAATGATACCGTTTCGATAATGAATTGCTCAACAACACATCCTCATAACGCAAGTCAGATATATCACAATATTCCACTGAACGAGTTGGAGTTCGATGGCTCCGCTCAACATTTTTCTAAACCTCAAGAAACGAAAAAAAAAGAGTAAGAAAAGGAGAGTGATAACTAGTTCGCTATCTTATCGCTCACCGTCGCCAGATTGTATATTCATTTTAATTTAGTATGGGGGCGAGAAAACCGTAGAGTCGAGTGTAACTTCGCGATAAGAGCATTCGGGAGAAGAGAGGGCGGAGGGTCCTTCTAATTTCACGTATTTTTTCATCAACTACTATCTCCGATTATGATGTTACACGAGGGTAATATCAGGAGGAAAGTTTGAATGAGGGATTTGGAGGTGTCGGATTAATTTATGGAGGGGTTATGTTTAATTAGTTGTATGAGTAATTACAACGGATTTTTTTCTCATTTTCACATCGAATGAGATTATTTTATTGAGATAATTAATCAGTTGAAAACTACGAGTTCATAATTACCTCCGAATGATTAAAAATATTAATTAATATTTATAATAGTATAATTGAATACAGATTCTCTCATTTCAACAATATTTTTGTTGGAAATAAATAAATTTAAATTTGCTTAGGGAACAGTGGGGCAAAATGAAACAGTCAAAAAAACGACTGTTTCACGCAATTCAAGCAAAAAAAAGTATTTCATTGAATATTTTTTTTATCAGTTTTTTTTATTCTTGGGAATACTGATGAGAATAATAATTTTCCATTCAGTAGAGTGGAAAACTATTGAGAAGTTCTGACGGGCGAAGATCTTGTCAATGGATTAATAGAAAGAAAATAATTAGTTGTATGCGTAATTATTAACAACGGATTTTTTTTTTCTCACTTTCACATCGAATGACATTAATTTATTGAGATAATTAATCAGTTGATAACTTCAAATTCATAATTACCTATGAATGATTAAAAATATTAATTAATGTTTATAATAGTATAATTGAATACAATTCTTTCATTTCAACAATATTTTTGTTGGAAATAAATAAATTTAAATTTGCTTAGGGAAGGGTGGGGCAAAATGAAACAGTCAAAAAAACGACTGTGAATTCAAGCAAAAAAAAATTTGTTTATTAAATATTGTTTTACCAACTTTTTTTTATTCTTGGGAATACTGATGAGAATAATAATTTTCCATTCAATAGAGTGGAAAATTATTGAGAAGTTTTGACGGGCGAAGATCTTGTCAATGGATTAATGAAAGAAAATAATTAGTTGTATGAGTAATTATTAACAACAGATTTTTTTCTCACTTTCACATCGAATGACATTAATTTATTGAAATAATTAATCAGTTGATAACTTCAAATTCATAATTACCTATGAATGATTAAAAATATTAATTAATGTTTATAATAGTATAATTGAATACAATTCTTTCATTTCAACAATATTTTTGTTGGAAATAAATAAATTTAAATTTGCTTAGGGAAGGGTGGGGCAAAATGAAACAGTCAAAAAAACAACTGTGAATTCAAGCAAAAAAAATTTGTTTATTAAATATTTTTTTATTCTTGGGAATACTGATGAGAATAATAATTTTCCATTCAGTAGAGTGGAAAATTGTTGAGAAGTTTTGACGGGCGAACATTTAGTCAACGGATTAATTGAAAAGAAAATGAAACAGCAAAATCCAAAGTCCACAGACAGGCCTAAGGGGAGACTCAGAGGGGCCAAAAGAAAAATGTGATGCTAATTTTCAATCGAATAATCCATTGACAAAATCATCTCCCATCAATCCTTCTCAATAATTTTCTATTCTACTGAATGAAAAATTATTATTCTCATCAGTACTCTCAAGAAAAAAAAAGTTGACAAAAAAAATATTTAATAAAAAAAATTTTTTTGCTCGAATTGCGTCAAACAGTGGTTTTATTGACTGTTTTATTTTGCCCCACTCTCCCCTGAGAACTGCGAAAATGTGTGAAAAAAATGGCCTCAACATCGGAAATAAAACGTGAAAGAGATGAAAAATTTCGTACGAAGTAGTTCAACAATCGTTACAAGCGTTGAATTTAGTCTGCCTCGTTCCACCATCATCTCGTCTCTAAGTTTAGCATAAAGAGCATTTCGTTTCAAAAGACAGTTGTCTCCTACGAAGCCATGCCTATGCCACCACTGTACCCTATCACCTTTCATTCTTTTTGCATCGTCGGGGTAACCGCGACCTGCATTACACACTCTTATGATGCGTTTGGGTCTTCGTGTGTCTCATCCAACGTATCTCGTGCACTTGCAAATTACAACGCTCACCGCTTGGCCGAGGTAACTAAAATAGGTGCAACCTACGTTGTCTTTGCCAATACATAGTTGAATACGTAAGTGAGTCATGTGGCTTCGAGTCGTTGACTATTCTGTATAGTTCAGAGGTGTTTGAAGTAGTATGAATAAACTCCAGTTGAATCGTCGAGTGTGACGACAAAAAAAGTGGACAATTGCATTTTTTTTATAAATGAGTAGAGTAATTGTTGCTAATAAATTAGCAATTTGCTTCCGAATTGGTTCTCTTTTTTCTTAAATTCTTATTTCACTATTCAGTAGCGAAGCGGTAAACCGGGTTAAGTCGATTTTCATTTTTGCCCAGTTTTTTATGAATATCTCGGAATCGAAGAGAGATAGCAAAATTTTTCTTACGACCTTCTTTATACCCCTCAATTGGCTCTACAAAAAAGGTCATGACAACAATTTTTCTATCTCCTTTAGATTCCGAGGTATTCGACAAAAACTGGGGAATAGTCAAAATCGACTTGACCTGGTTTACCGCTTCGCTATTCGATTCTCTTCTTCTGTTTTTCATGTCATAGTAGTATCATCAATTGAAATGTCATCAAAATTTTGGATACAATAAGTCTACATTCAGACTTATAGATAGAATCAAGAGGGTATTATCAATTTTTTGAGTCATAACTAATTCCATTTTGAGTGACTAGGAAAGGGGGCGCGCTTCGCGCGCATTAGCTGCTCGTTTCTGAATATTATTTTTAATCGTTATGTATTCATTTATTCATGAAAAAGGAGTTAATGTCCGCTTTTATTGTGTTCAGATTTGAGAAAAATTTTGAGAAAATTATCTTTAAAATTTTCTACGACGAAAAATTCACGTTGTTTATGAAATCAGGTGCACGTGTTTTCCAAGTGTGAAAATGTAAGTTTTTGCGAAGAACTCTTCACCAATTTTCACGTCAATACTTACTTTTTTTTAAAATGGGTGAAATATTTTCGGTCACCAATCTACTTCGCCAAACCTCTGCTACACTGTTAGAAATTTTTTGAAATTTAAGCAACAGATGCAGTTGAATTCTCAATATTCTGAACTTGAATTCAATTTCAAACTAAATTGCTCGTGGAATTCTTGATTCATCTTGGAAATTCAATAAAATTAAGTTTTTCATGATGAATGATCACCGAATTTTCAAGGACAATTTGGATTTTCAAACCTATCGTGAAAAGCAATACATTCAATTGAATTTTCAACAGATTGAAAATTCAGAAGAACAATTGCCTGAATTTTCACGATCTTCAGTCATTTTCATTGTCGTATGAACCTGAGAAATCAAATTCCATTGAATATTCAAGAAAATTGACTGATTTATTAATAACAAGATCAATGGAAATTCCATGTCAATTTTTCTTTGTTAACAATTTCAAGATTTTTTACTTGAAATTTAAAGAGTAATTTTCTAACAGTGTAGACTTAGGAATATTTCACGTTTATCTTAGTTTATGAATAGAAAATACTTATTTATCTATAAAATGTATGAAATAACAATATATAATATATATAATACATAAATTTTATTATTATTATCATTATTATTATTATTTATAACATTATCATGATTTTATACATTTTACATTTATATTATATATAAATGAGTATTTTATATTCATAAGCTAACAAACTTGAAATATTCTTAAGTCTAGCATAAGCTTGGCAAAATAGATTGCTGACCAAAAATGTGTCACCTATTTTTCAACAGAGGATTGTCGAAAAATCGATTTTTGGAAAAATATAAATTTTTTCGAATCTGTATGAAAAATTGAATTTTAATTGGTGTCAATGATTGGCAATTAAAATGATCACGTGATTATCCATCACTAAAAAATTATTCTCATCTCTCCAAAGATCATTTTTGCTTGGTCTTGATGCTAAAAATAAGTGTTTGAAAATTGGAAACTTTTCAAGTGATTTTCATTCATCATTTGACCAATCACAAATTGAAATTTCTCCGCATTTCATCTTGGCGTACATATTGGAGGTTAATTACCACGTCTCCGCTAAATACCTTACATAAACCCATGCTTTATTTTTCTAAACTGTTTCAGTGAATCTCTCGCGCCGGCGGGAGCGTTTGCCCACTCGTTAGCCCATTCACGTCAAGTGGTTTTCTCGTTCGTTCTCATTCTTACCACCATAGCAGCGATGAGTAAAACTTGAGGATTATACCATGGGCGAAATCCAAGCCCTCGGAATGGTAATCTCGGATATCAAAAATGGAAATAAACGAGATTGATGGCTCGATCGGTTCTATATATACCGGCATCCGGAAAAGCATTTGAAGATGCGCCAAAGTTTGCGCCATTTGTACTACAATAAATTCGGGGGACTGGTTTACACCGGTACTCAGGGAAAAATTTATTATTGGTGATGCAGATCACTGAGTATCCATTAGGGGAACGATGTTTTTTCCAAATTTACTAGATTTTGTTTTCTTTCAGTTGAGAATAACGTTTTTTCTTCTGGGTTTCCATACGGAGAGAAATATTCAGTAAAAATTGCCAGAAAAAAGACGTAAAAATTACGTTTCGAAACGTAATCTGGGAGCGAAGTAAAATTCAATAAAAAGTGTCAATCGTCATGTAAATTCTACGATCTGTTCCGTAAAAATTACTCATCCGTCCGACGCCTCACGGCTAGCCATGAGTCACCGTGAGGGGGAGATTTTAACAACACGTTCCGTAATTTTTCCGGAACTTTTCGTAAAAATTCTTAAACATCCAAGAATTTTCATGTTCTGAGGCATAATAAGTCTTGAAGTTTCTGTTAGATTTTACAACTTCCAGAAAAATTGCGTGACTTTTTCGTATTTTTTCGGTGACAGACCCGAAAATTTACTGAACGTTTCAGATTTATTCTCTTATATTCCTATAGAAATTCACTGAAAACGATTCTCGCTTGCGGATTACGTGAAATGTTCCGTAATTTTTCTTGAATTTCTCTCCGTGCAAGAACTTTTGCAATTTTTTTGCTTCCAAATGGAAGTATTGTAATGATTCGAATTTAAGTTTTGGATTTTTTGTGTTATATTGACCCATTATGATCCAAAAAGTCCGAAAATGCATTTTTTAGACAGTGTCCGTCCGTATGTGTATGTATGTATGAATGTGACAAAATTTTTCGTCAATTTCTCGCTAATGAATCGATGAAATTGAATCATTTTTTTTCTTCAATGAAGGTATTGCTAAAATACCTTCCTGTTTTTTATTGGAAGGTAAGCCCTATCCATCGCCATTGATTAAAATTCAATTCGTTGACTTATTATTTTTTTTTTCAAATTTTTTCAAAGTACAGTTGTAACACGATAAGTAAAAAAAAAAAGTTCTAAATTCATTGAATGACGGCTTGAAAAATTTTTTGGGATGTCCTTTTGACCGAGTTCGAAGATGAAAGCGATAGCAATAATCGTTATTTTGATTTCTGTGAAATTTTTCCAAAATTTCGTATTTTTCGGAAATTAGAATTTCGCAGATATCTCTGGATATTGCGCTTCAAATGAATTCAATCATAGCTTAATATGATTGTGCCAATGCGGCTGTCTCGGTTAATTTGATTTTTAGAATAATTTTTGGAAATTTCGAATTTTTCATGAATTCCCCTGAAAGTTAGCTTTCTGATGGTTCCTTTAAAAGTGATGTTTCGAATGCCTTTAATTATGTATGAATGAAATATTCCTAATAAGATTTCATCAAAATTTTCAGATAGTTGAGATATTTTTTGATAAAACAATCAAAGAACGATACAAAAACAATTTTCATCTTTGTGGAAAATTCACTTTCACTAATTATTCGAATGGAAGAAAAAGATTCAAATCGATTCAAGTATCATTAAAAAGAATGAATTCGATCTCACTTTGAATGAATAAACTCGTGGTATAAATATATATTATATATTTTATAATTTTATGAAAAATTAAGTATGACAGGAGAGTACATATGCGAACCTGTTATGAGCAATTGAAATATCAGTTAAAAGCAACTCAGTTTTTATTTATCTGGGGCTCATAACCCATATTCTCTTCAAAAAACCCAGACAGAAATGACAAAAGAGAATAGGGTTCGAATGGAAAAGAAATTAATTCAATTCAAGAAAATAAAATAAGCTATGAATAATATAAAATGGAAAAAATAAGCAAAATGATCATTCGGAAGCATTTTGCGAATTTATTAGCAAAAATAACTATACTATACGCAATACAGGAGCAATTTCCCAATTGTTTTTATCGTTGAAATGCTTTTCAGCATCTGTAAACGGGGGAAAAAGCTAGGGAAACAAGTCAAGTCAAGTAACCGTGTATTTTTTCTCCGTTGGCCCGGAAAAATTTACTGAACGTGAGGGTAATTTGTGCCGAAACTGTAAAATTTTGGATGTCCTTAAGGTAATGTTGGTTGCCAACGTTGGGTCAGTGTTGAATTCAATGAATCATTGAATTCAATTTAAAATACATCGTCATACAACTTCCGCTCGGAAGCAAATTGCTAATTTATTAGCAAAAATAAATTGACTTCGTTGGGACGAAAGCAATTTCCCACTTGTTTCATAATTCGTCAAACCAGTATAGTCCTGAGACATGCCTCATAACCGAACATTCTCAACAGCCGCAAATATTTTTACCTCCAACTAATCATAATTCTCTCCTTTTTTCCAGCGAGAAACAATTTTTTTCCTCTTCTATTTCCTATCTATCGTCTTCCGGTATTCACCTTACGACTCTTGTCTAGTCTCGACATTAACTTCGTCTAAGTATAGCGTCACCATTGGTTCCTAACGCGACAAAACTCTAGACAGCTCAAGAGCGTATTCATAGCCAGTTCTAATTCCACATGGAATGTCCAAGCGTTTCAGATAGTGCACGGTTAAAAATTTTTCGCCGAATTTCCGGCATTTTTTGTCAATTTTTATCACATTTTCGATTCACTGACATTTCGAGGAGTTTCGTCGTTGAAAATGCAGAATTTCATGGAAAAATCAATGAGAAATGTGAATATCAGTTCAATTATTCTCTGATAACGAATAAAAATCAGTAAAATTCCAGTAAATATAGTCATGAAATTTCAATTAATTGAAAATTCGCTGTAATTCGAGGAAGATTACGATTCCTTTGGCGCCGCTATTTCACATATATTTTTCTTACCATTCTTCCCCAGGAATACGGGAAAAATTAAGAAAAAATTCCCTCTCAATTAGTTTTTGGGATATAAACATTACAATCCTTATTTTTGAAGATACGAACATTTCCATAAAGCTTCCTATAGATACTTGACATACCAATTCATGCACTCACATTCCCACATTTGAATTCAATGATTATATTTACAGCATCAGAACAACAAAACTCAATTTTAATGGAAATTTTTGAGTTGGAGATTTTTTTGATTGAATTTTTTTTCGGAAAAAATTGCAACAACAATCGCAAAAATTCAGTCAACAAAATCTGCAACAAAAGAATTTTCAGTCAAAAACGCATTCAACCAAAGCAGTGTCACTCTTGTGACCCTCGTGACCCTAGCGACTCCTTTCTTTTATGTGACCCTTGTGACTTCGTGACCTCAGTGACTCCTTTTTTGAGACCCTTGTGACCTTACCTCAAATTGGGAGAGCACCTCATACACGGAGAGAAATATTCAATCAAAATGACGTATCTTTTCCGTAATTCCGGAGCGAAATGTGGTTGTAAGAAATTTTACGGAACTGTCACGGAATTTTCCCGGAGCGTTCCGTAATTTTTATCTGAATCTCCTGTGAAAAATTACGATACCGTCACTTAAATTTTCTGAGTCGACTCCTTAATCGGTAAGTGAATTGTGAGTTCCGTAATTTTTACTGAACATTTCTCTCCGTGTACATAATCGGAAGGTCCCGGGTTCAAATCTCAGTCTGGACTTTCGAATTTTTTCAGGTAATTTGTCTTGTCAACTAATATTGAGAATTATCCTGCTTCCCCTCATACCTACTCCAAAATCCTATCCAGCAATATCCAGTGATGCCACAAGATGTAGAGCGCTATATAAACCTCCGTCTTCTGTGAAGAAACTCCATAATTCAGGAGAAATAACGGAGATGGAATTTTTTCATTATTTTTCCCGTAATCCTGAAGAAAAATGGTACGGAAAACATAAGTTAAATCGTGGCGCCAAAGGAATCGTAATCATCCCCGTACGACGAGCATTTAAAATCTCAAATGATTCAATTCTCAACAATGCATTTTATTTCATTCATTTCCGGCTATGGATTCACTCACTCTTTGTTCGTGTTTTTAATCTCTCCGCTGGAAGGATTATTTAATCTTTAGTGGGGGCGTTATCGGTGTTGGGGTTTTACGGAGGTACAAATAAATATATCTGAGAAAATGCTCAGGTATTCACTCGTCCCTTGACTCGTATCTCTCCAGTGTTACTGTGCAAACTGTCTTGAGGAAACACCATGATAAGTGACGTTCGTCATGTTTGTTTACTTCGAGAGGAGGAATGGATTTGAAATGAGATTTTATTTCAAGTTCATGCGATGGGGAAAATTCAGTTGAATTTTGATCTCGGAAGGAAAACTTTTTACTCGTCATTGAAATCCCTTAATTCTTTATGTGACATGTCTCGATGACTTTTCATCGATGCATGATGCATTGATGCATATTTCAATAATTATGTGCACGCACTAAAATAAAGAATTTTAATGGAATTAAACTCTTAATTTGTATTTTTTCTATTTATTTCAAAAATATTTTTGTTGGGAAGTAATTTACTTCCGTAATTTTAATTCAAATTTTAATTAATTATATAATAATCAATAATAATAATTATTAATAATTAAAAAAAAAACGTGTGAGAACGTTGTTTTTTGGGTTTTCGGGTTATTAATAATTTAAATTAATTAATTAATTGGATAATTATATATAATAATTATACAATTAATTAATTAATTTAAATTATAGTAATTTAAAAATATTCAGCGGAATTGATTTAATCATATGAATTAAATAAAATTCATGTTTAGATCTTATGATTATAAATCTCGGCAACCTAATTTTTTTCAAAAACAGTTGATTCGTTACAAAAATGCTTTATTAATATTTCGAGTGAGTGGCACATTTATCCGTAAAATTCGTATTACTTTTCAGTTCACCTAGAATACTTCCAACCGATAAAACAATCGGAACGCCAATCAAAGGTCAGGGCATTCCTGATCGGTCAGGATAATTTTGGATCACCGGCCTCCGAGCCATTCGATCACCCCTCGCGAGTCAAATTGTCACATCTCCGCTTGTCTGACAGCACGCATTCTCATACCAATTTTAAGAATAAAAATACATCGCCGGCGTGATATAATAAAAAACCTGGTGGGGAGAAGTATTGAATGAAAAATGCCTACGTTTTGTGTGAACCTGAAGGTCTACTCGCACAGCGTAAAACGATTTGATATTCAGGGAATCGTCTGACAAATGACAGCTCCCGGGGTGTCGGGTGGACGGATAAAATGTTATCCTCGTGGTGCTGCCTGTCAGCAAGTTCAACCCATGGAATTTTGAATCAAGGCAATCTCGCTCCATTATTCAATTCTTACAACAAAAATTTTTTGTTGTATTTTGTCAAATACAGAATCAGAGAGTTTATGATCTTTGTAAAAATAATTTAAATTTCATTCATACAGGTCACACTTCAAAAAATTTCTTGCTACTGCCGTTTTTGAAAAATACGTGTCCGCATTAGCTTTTTCAAAATCGAATTTTTTCGCCAAGTGAATGTTGATTCTGTATTAATTCACCCCTCAGGTGTCAATGAAACACTCGGAGGTGACAGGAGTGTCAAAATAAAAAAATTTCATTTTCACCTGGATCAAGGGTCAGATCTTGGATTTTGTCAGAGGGAAAGTCGACTTTCGCCAAAATGGAATTTTTTCGTCAAGTGAATGGTGATTCCGTATTAATTCACCCCCAGATGCCAATGGAAACACTCGGAGGCGACAGAAATGTCAAAATAAAAAAATTTCATTTTCGCTTGGATCAAGCGAAACATTCAAATTCATTGCGAAATTTCATTTTCGCTTGGTCTTGATGTCGAAAATAACAATTTATCGATGTAAATTTCAATTTAATTTCTGTTGCAACAAATGAAAATCGCGAATCCTAGTGGGAAGCATCTACACGATTATAAACACGATTATGCGATAGTAAAAGTCATGATAATTTTACTCACCTATTCTCAAATACATTTCGTCTTCACAATTTTCCCTTTCCACTTCAGAATAATTTTCTTCTTCTTTTGCACGATTTTCAGTTTTTTCTTTTTCCTCATTCCACTGGCAATTAATTGGTTGAAGAGGGGGATTATTGATTGAACTCATTATTGTTAAGCATTGGGACGTTTTTAATGATTAAAATTGTTGAATAAAATAGCACTTGCGACAAACGCCAAATTGAAATAACCGGATGTCGAGGGCCAAATGACAGGCTAGCAGTGTTGTCAAACATCCGGAGAAAAAATACGATCGATGTTTATTTCTTGGAGGCGTCAGACTTAAAGAGGGAAATTATTTCCAACACTAGAACTAACAGGAACATTATTAAAAAATTTATCGATGATTTTTTGTGTTTTGACAAATGAAATTTCGCTAATTTCGAGTTTATTAAATTGCAAATTCCCTAGGGATCACGTGATGCGTCAAACGAAATTTCTTTATCAATTGAGTTGTATTGAGTTTGGTGGGGAAGTAGTGACAGCTCGTGACGGCGGCGTCAACTGCTGGATTTCAAACTTAAGTTTCAAATTCAATAGTGGACGCCTTGAGATAATTTTTACTTTCCCAAAATTTTCTTTTCTCATGTCAACCCAGTCTATTGAGAATGGCTACCACTGGTATCAGTTATCGAACACCTGTCAAAAACAATACGGAATTTCGATGCGGTAATGCGAGTCTATATCTCAGTAATGAAGTGGTAAAACGGTACAAGTCAATTTTGACTATTGGCCAGTTTTTAATGAATATCTCTTAATCTAAGGGAGATATCAAAATTTTTCTTATAACCTTTTTTGTAGAGCCGATTGAGAGCTACAATAAATGTATTAACAAAAATTTCGCTATCTCCCTTAGATTCGGAATTATTCCTCCCCACGATATGCTCAAGCTCGAGAAAACATGTTCAACTCTTTCCAGATAAATAATTTCTTCCCTCCATACTCTTTCCGAACGATTCTCAAAGAAATTGATCTCAAATGTATCGAAATCGTCTCAAATTTTCTCGACGTCTGCAAACTAAAAATATAAACTTTCTGAATCATAACACAAAGATTAATGTAAGTACCTAGTGTTACACTCTACGTAATGATGTATATATATATATATATATATATATATATTATTCTTCCTTTTTTTTATGCTGTATAAACATGTAAAGTTTTGAGCAAATAAATATAACAAAAAAAAAAAATTATTCCTCAAAAACTCAACTGGGAGATGAGTCGACTTAAACCGTTTACCACTTCACTAGTGATCTATAGTTATTATCACTCACTACTTATCGTTGTGATAAAGACGAGGTATTTCCGATCTTTAATTGAACTCATGCAGATGGGGGGGCACGAGCGAAGCGAGCGGAGGGGTAAAGCCTCTCGGGGTTGACGAGCGAAGCGAGCAGAGGGCTCTGCCCCCTAGTATGCAATACAACAGCAATCTTCCACTTGTTTTTCATCATTTTCACGTAAAAATTTCGCTACTACTGAGCGATTTTATTGTTAAATAGTGCGACGAAATGAAAAAGATGAATAACAATTTTTTCAGATGTTTTTTGACGTTTCAATAATGGTTATAATCACCATGAATTTAGTAATCATTTCTAGGTTAACAAATTTACGACTTCCCGACGTTTTCATTCTACCGTAATTATATGATTAATTAATATCGATGAAATGTCGTACGCCGAGTACGGTGCGCGGATTTTCATGCCAGTAAATTTGAAAACTGAAAAATTCCTGGTACGCGATGACGAAATAGCACAGGTGAAATCCGGTCATCGATTGAAGATGTACGACTCGTTTTTGGATATTCGGACGTGGAGTCCCAAGCAGTTGGAGACGTTTCAGTATTTTCGGGATGTCACGGAGAATCAGAATGTAATTTTTTATTTCATTTTATCACTCGTTTTTCGATGTAGGAAAAAATTTAGTGGCAAAACCTAGACGATTCGTTACTGAGTTTTTTGGCCGATTCCATTGAAGTGTTAAATAGAAAATATTCTATAGAAAAAGTCAACAGAATTCGATTTTTCTATAGAATTTCCTCGGCTCAAATTTTCCAAGTTTTTTTATCATTTTCTTGCTTGAATGAACAGAAAAATAGAATGAAAAATACTTGGAAAATTTGAGCCGAGGAATATTCTATAGAAAATACATGAAGAGAAATTTTTTAAAAAAATTATAGTGCTAGCACGGGAAAAGAGGCGCAAAGTGACGGTCAGGAAAAAATTCCAGTGCCGGCACTAGAAATTTTATTGGGGAAAACGTGAATTTTTCCCCGCATTTCTGTGAAAATTCCACAGAAATACCAAGAAATTTTACCTTAACAGCACTAGAATTTTTCACAGCCGGTGGATTGTAATTTCTTCCAGTACTCGTACTAGAATTTTTCTTGAAAATTTCTCTCCGTGTATATCTAAACAGAATAAGTTCCTTTACTCCAATTTCCAAAAAAAATTCTGATATTCTCCGATAAAGATGTCAAATCTCTTGAGGTAAGATTGATTTCTCATCAATCGAAATAAGTGATTCTAGGGAAAAATATCAGAAAAACTTTTGTAGCCAAAAATTCTTCGAAGAAAAATTAAATTATCTTCACATTTTCCTCCAAAATTTCCAAGTCACGAGGTAATTTGGCGATCAAGGAGATGCACTCATTCCTTTATAAATCACCAACTCGGTTGCTGCATTGCCCTTGTATCCCAAAAATTTCAAAAAGTAAAAACATCCAGATTTTCAATTTGAAATTTTGGAGAAAAAAAAGGCAATAGAACTGTAAAGTATAAATAATGAAGGAAAAAGGAAATGAAGGAAAGGGAATGAAGGAAATCTAATTCTTAATTATTCACAGGAAGGAAAAATAGTGCCGATCGACTATTTAATTGAAATCATCAATGACCTGAGTACACATTCAGAAGTGCTGATGCTACGGGAGGAACTGGAGAGGTATAAATCCCTTGAACTCACCCCTGAGCAAGAGAGGCAGTTGCAGCAAAAAGTTCGTTAGCAAATTTCTTTAAAAAAACTAGCGAATTCGATAAAAAATTCTATTGGATTTTTATTGAGCTTCTGTTGGAAATTCTATTATGTTTTGGACAATTCTATTGAAGAATCCTTCAACTTTCCTGTTTTTTTTTACTTGAAAATGGCTAATGGAAATTATTTCATAGGAAAACTTTTTCTATTAAGACAGTTTCTATAGAAATTCTTCGACATAAATTTTCTAGGTTTTCCCCCTCGATTTTCCTTCCTTTTTCATTAAAAAAATTTGAACGATTCCAGCGCCTCTGTTTTGAAACAAAAACTTCAGTAAAATCGCAACTTTCCTCAGGAATTGAATGAAATTCTATTGGAAATCCAATAGTTTTTTAACGAATTCCCTTGCTGTTTCTAAAGGTTTTTTTCATTCTTGTCATTTAACTTCCTTTCTGGTCTGCTTACCAATGCGATTAATACAGATGAGAAACGAAGGGTTCATTGATCATCGCCACATGGAGATCACTGAGGACAACAAGTTCGAAGTCGAAGAATTGGAGGATGAGAATGATGAGACACTTGTTTCTGAGGCTTCGGATATGACTATTCCTTACAACTCCAATTTGAATAGTTATTCGCACTTCACATCTACCGAGAGTCTGGTAACAGCAATTTTCATAAAAACTCAAATTCCCCTAAATCAATAATTCACGGGAATACAATTCCAAAATTCAATTTCGTTGGAAATGATGCATAACTTTACATCATAACTTCCTCAATTTACGAAAGATTTCGCTCCTCAGTATTTTAATTTTAATTTCCCTCCTACATATTTTATTTTTATCCTTCAATACTTTAAGTCACGATCGATCAGATGATTTTAACTGTTCTATCATTTATCGAAGACTCCGGAGAGCAAAACTTACGACAGCGATGTAACCAGCAAAGTTCTGTCCAACTCCTCCACAATAGACGAACAAGTTACATTTTCCAACCGAAGTTGCGACAGTCGAGGACTAGAATCGCCAACTGGATCCATCGATTCCGAGCACACCAGGATAATTAAGAATGAGTCGATGATAATATCACTGGAGAATGCTTTAGGCGTCAGTAATTAAACATCTGCACTGCACTGAAATAAAAAGGACTTTTGCCAAGGAATCATTTTCTTGGGAGAATTCACTTTGTTGAATTATGAGATGATTGTGCTATATATGACCGTCAATAAACCCTTCAATTCTTGATTTTTCCAAATCAAGAATTTGTAAAATTATCAATTTTCTATCACAAGAACATTTTCTAGAAAAAATTCTTGTGATAGAATTTCACAAAACCTCTTCGTTTCCTAAAGATCTACGGAACAATCTACAGTTTTGTATTTGTAATCATCTGCTATTCTTCACCCGTTAGTATTACATCAATTGATCTTTAAAAAAGTAATTTCTAGGTAAAAAAAGCCGAAATAGAGGAGCTCAAAGAAAAGATGAGGAACTTACTGGGGGAGCTAAAAGAGCGAGAGGCGAAAAACAAAAACTTACAGGATCACCTGAGGGTAATAGTATATTACGAGTAGAAAACCCCGTGGCCCTAGTCATGAACGATATTTTTTCGTACTGATTTTCACTTTTGGGGGCGTCCATTAATAACGTGACACTTTTGTGGTGGAGGGGGGGGGGGG
>NW_021680518.1:83673-123946 GCF_001412515.2 Diachasma alloeum
CTTGGGGGATATCACGTGTATTTTTTGTTGAACCCTGACAGTAGAGTGTTTGTTAGTGTTAAACAATGTTTTAACAATCCTTGGATTGGTGACGACTCATGAATTCAGAGTCTCTCGGTACGAAACGTGCTAATATAGAGAAGACTTTTCCCAAAGAGACACGATAGAAAAGGCTGTTTCCAAAGAGGAACTATTTGCAGAGTGATGGATACCAAATATCGAAACATTATACTATTGAAACTAATATATTTAAGAGATGAAACTATGACTCATATACTTTAACGATTTGTTTCTGGAATAAAATTACTTTTCGTTCATTAGACGGGTATAAAAGAGTTCTTTTTAACAAAAAAAAAATTTTTGTTTTCAAAAGCGATCATTTTTCATACTGAGCTTTGAAAAAAAACACGTGATAACATGCCGGAGGGGGGGGGTCAATGAAATGTTACGATTGATCACCAGGGGGGGAGGGGGTCAGAAATGAGCCAAAATTGGCTCACGTGATTTATGGACGCCCTCTTTACCAGTTTGGAGAGGGGCCAATGCCACTACCCGAACGAGGGGATTGAAAGTGAAGAGCAATACGGAAATAGTATTTTGTGTTACTAGTGCACAAAGTTTCACTTTTTCGCACGTATCCGTAAAACATCCGATTCAAGGTCGTGTGTAAAGTCAATTTTGTCATTCCGGCCGTAAAAAATTTTGGACCTTAAAAAATATTGTTTGTTCTATATGATTGCTACTTTCGCCCCCGACTCGAAAGGCCCGTTAACTATTAACGAATATTCATTTGGTCATATTCAACTCTACCATTCGTTAATAGTTAACGAATCTCGGTTGGAATAAATGAATCATTCTATCAGTGTATAACGATTTAAAAAAAAGTGGCACTTTACGTAAATTTTACGAGAGTAAAGGAAAAATCACTTTTCGGCCTAATGACCAAAGTACTATTTTGTCAGTGTTTCATTGGCAAAAAAATGGTGGCACGTCTTTTCAACTAGGCGACATTTCAACTGAAATTTTCAACTGCGACATATCAACTGGTTTTTGTGGAATTACTATATTTTTAGGGATTAGCCGAAATTTTTTCAATTTTAATTTTTTTTATTCTTTGCTGTTCGACAGAAAACGTAATGCAACTCAATTTAACCACTGAACCACGGTTTTCTGGTCTGTTTTATCATTAATACATTAATGATTAATATGATACAAAGATTCAATTTGTTTTTATATTAACAATTACAAGAGATCAATAATTTAGTATTAATAGTTTTCGTTTTTAAGGAGTTCCCTGCTTTTTTTTCAACGGCTATTTTTCATTTTATATTGAAATGCATTGAGCGATTTCGCGCAGATTCTGAGCAGTTGAAATGTCGTAGTTGAAATGTCGCCTAGTTGAAAAGACATGGATTCCAAAAAAATATTCATTCTTTGTACTCATATTACCTTTTCACCCATCACAGAGCATGCAACGACAACTGGAAATGATGACAGAGCGTAATTCAGCGATCGAGGAGTACAAAAAGGTATTTTATCAATTTTTTTGTTGGAATCACTACACTGAGAAAAAAAATTACTTCTGCCAAGTAAATTTACTTGCCACAAGTAAATGTATATAAATATTTGCATCTGAAATGTGTGTATTTTCGTGGAGTTAGCAAATTCACTTGGCAAAAGTATTTATTTCATCACGCTGTGACGAAAAGTGAACTTTTCGGCACGCTCCGCGTGCCTAAAAGTCCAATTTCCGCCACATTGTGATGAAAAATATTGTTCGTAACTCGTGAAAAAATGTTTTTTAGCTCGTGGGATTATATCACTCGCCTTCGGCTCGTGATATAAACCTCCCACTCGCCAAAAAAACACTTTTTTGCACTCGTTACGAAATATAGGGGGTGGGGGGGCAAAACGGACCAAGAGGGCAAAACGGACCGGGGGGCAAAACGGATCCCTGGGGGCAAAATGGACCCCTAAAAAAAGTTTTTTTTTCTCACGAATAAAATTTTCCAAAATTCATCACTGAATAGGAGGGGTGAGAGTGATGGAGGAGGAGGTGGTGGGCGGTGGGTGATGAAGTTAGACGCCAGATACTATTTTTGAACCAGTTAAACCCCGCAGGAAAGTTTTTTCTTTCAATAATGACACCTTTTTCACTTCGTAATTGACTTTTATAATTTATTATTAGAGGTGAACGTGAAAAGTATACTGCCATTAATGAAAATTGAGAACAACATCATGGTAAGATAACTTCATTCTAATGAATACGAAAATGTCCACGTTCTAATCAAAAGTCTTGGTGAAATTGGATGGAATGATGATGAATAAGAACAATGATGATTAATAACAATAATAAATAACTTCCATATTCCGGGAAGTTAATAATAACAGTGATGATTAATAAAAATAATAAATAATAACAGTGATGATTAATAACAAAAATAAATAATAACAATGATGATGAATAACAATAATGAATAATAACAAATATAAAATATGAGGTTAGTAATAAATAATAAAGTTTTAGTCTGATTCTTTGCACTCGTCACAAAAAAAGTACGTGGGTCCTGCATTTTCATCAATGTTAGCACAGGTACAATGAGCCCAACCNCTCCCCTACTATTTTCTTAGTGTATTCATTACATCTTCATTGCTCTGTGATAATTCGTCCAACTCAAAGATAGCGAATGGGAAGAACTTGATCGATCAGTTGAAAACTAAACTGGATGAAAAGCGGGATCAGTGCCTCGAACTGTCGAAGGAAATAAATAAATTGCGCCAGAGGGAAAATAACGACCAAGTGCGGGCTGAGAGAGACGATTTGAACGTACGTGAATCAATTCTCTCTGAAGGGAACGCAATGCTCATTCATCCGATTTCTTTGATTTAGAATAAACTCAAAGAATTTCTGCGATCACTGAAGAGCTTTGGAGTAGAACCAAGTGAAAAGGGAATGGAAAAAATTCTTCGAGAGAGAAAGGAATTGATAGAATCCGAGAAGAACTGGCACCTGCAGTGTTTAGACCATGAGGAGGAAATTGCTAAATTATCGCACTTGATCGATCGAATGTGCAACAAACATCAGGAACGAGAGGTGAAATCAATTACTTTCATTGTGTCTCAATTGTCAATCATTAGATCATAAATTCTATGCCACCTGGGCCCTCAAAGTTAACATAACAAAGACACAATGCCATATTAAGGATGTTTAGCCAAAGCCCACATTCTCAATAATTTCGATATTGTCTCACATGTCAGGTTCATATTTGAGCCGCACGTTAGTAATAATCTTAATCCTCCCATCGGGGCATCCTAGTGAGAAATTAATTTCTGAAAATCACTTCTTGTAACATTACGCTCAGGGAAGAAACGTGACCGTGCGAGCTTTGATCTCGATGTTGCATGGGTTAGACACTCAAGATATTAAAAAAAAATCACAAGTCATTTACTTTAGACTATGGAGAATCTATTGCCGGCGAGAACAAGTAAGGGAGCGGGATATAGGCGTGATATCTTCGATTGATTTTCGAATTCCTCTAAAACAAATTTGACCGCCATTACGAGTCGAGCAACGCGACAACACCGCACAACAGCTGATCGAGGTCGGTAAAGTCGGTGACGATAATTGAGTGCTGGAAGCATATGGACACGTATAACACACACAAACATTCGTCTCACTGTTGCAACCCCACGACTAGCCGAAGCGTGCGATGTTGCCCGATCAAAATTTGACTGTTACCACTGCAGTCACAAGTCCTCCATTATCTATGAACATTTTCTTTAGTTATTGTTCTTGAGACCGGAGCAGTACGCCTTAACACTTCTAATTTGATGAGAAAAATAATTTGTTACATGAATGATTTATTTAGTCAATTTTTTTTACACTGAGTTGCTCACTTGATGGGTTAAACATCCTTAAGCAAATATTAAAGTCATAATCATAAGTTCCATCGGTTAATAGAGCATTCGCCCATTATCTTTCCCTCGATGTCTACAACAAAAAGTAGAAAATCAAAAGCAATTGCAAAAAAAATCACTGTCGTCTCCTCTCCTTGCCGCCACAGCACTCCTCACCAGCAACTTGGAGGTCCCTAGAAATACATTGAAAATATTTTCGGAGATTTTCTCCTTTTCTCCATTTCTATAAATTTTTTTTTTCTTGCTGAAACTAGAACGAATTGAAGCAAATCATTGAAAATCTGAAGATTGAGTCGAGGAGCAAGAATAAGAAACTGGACGAGTATAAAGATAAAATGTCGTCGATGTTGAAAGGATTTGAAGATAAAATCCTCCACGAAAAATCAATGGCAGATCGGAACGTCGAGGATGAGAATATAGACAGAGCTTTGTCGTTTTATCTGAGGAAATCCGTGGACAAATTCAATGAATTTTCGGAAGCTTTCGAATGTAAATAACTCATCTCTCCACATACAATAAAATGCATTGGTTGGATGCTATTGCATTGGTTTTCAGGCCTCCGATCCGGTGGAGGGGACAGCCCTGGTCCCAGACGAGATGAAATTGAGCAGTTGAAAAATGAACTCATGGAACCAATGCAGGAACTCAAGAACCAGATTGTCAAAAGGACGAACGAAGCGAATCTGTACCTCAATCGTTATGAAGAGTGTCAGAGGATTATTGAGATTCAGTCCGAGGAGTTGAGGCAGTTGCGAGAGATTCAACACAAATTTCATGAGAATTCTTCGATCGTCGAGGAGTTGAAGAAATCTAAGAGCAAAATGGAATTAAAGTAAATCTCCATGTTCTAGTGATTAAATTCTATTGGAGTTAGGGGAGAGTGGGAGAAAATGAAACAGTCGAAAGTACGATTGTTTGACGCAAATCAAGCACAAAATTTTTTTTTATTAACTATTTTTTTTATTAATTTTTGCTTATTAAGTTTTTTTTAATTATTGGGAGTACTGATTAGAGAAATAATATTCCATTGAGTAGAATGGAAATGTTGGAATGATTTTATTTATCCTGTAATTTGTTTATTTGAATTTGTATTGTGTTTACATTGTGCTTAAAAAAAAAAGACAACTCAAGTTAAGAAGCAGTGGAACTTACCATCAGAGTAGAAATGAGATCCCAAGTTTTTTCGTCGTCAGACGACTATTCAGCAAAATCCAAATTGTTACACTATAGATACCAAAATTATTGATGATGTAAGAATTTGGGTTTTGCTAAATAGTCATCTGACGACGAAAAAACTTGAAATTCAGTTTCTACTCTGATGGTAAGTTCCATTACCTCTTAAGGGGTAACGGAACCCGTCGCACGCAGAGGTTAGGGGTCCCCCCTATCGGCATTGCGGTTGGTTTTTTGGATTTTGTACGTGAAAAGTACAAAAGCCCATAAAATAGAATTCAATAGATATAAATGACTAATAATGGTATGGAAACATTCTACATCATCCTCTAACTCGTAAAAGTACTTCCCTCTTAGAATTGGTACCCTGTAAAGGACACGTTACCTCCTGGATACCACCCGATCATGATAAACAAGTTTTTACGAAAAATATGCAACAAAAATACGTTTTTGTACTCAAAATCTCTGTCTTGGACCTCACTCGATCGCTCACTTCTCATGAAAATAGCCATCGGGTAAGAAAAATCTACAAAAAATTGGTTTTTCTACCATGACTTGGCAGATTCCTACAAATAAAATGGCGTCGGCCTTGCCCTGGTCCTTGCCGTTAAATAATTTGCAATTTTGTTTGCATAAATAAGAACAGAATGAGAAGAGAGCGATGCGTTCCGCTACTCTCAATACGGGGAAAAAGTTCCATTGATTCTCATTGCATAGAATCCAAGAAAATTTGTTTTTGATAAATCTCTTTTTGTGGTCGGTTCCGTTACCCCTTAAATGAAATTGTCCATGACGCGACGTTGTCGGAACCTCGGTAAATGCGCCCGGCCAGTGTAGAGTGCATTCAGCAACGCCAGAGCCTAAATATCACGCCGGGGAATCCCCGCGGAGGTGATCCGAGTCGCAGGGTCGCGTTTGGTGACCAGACTAGGGTTAAACATCGCTTTTCGCCACATGCTCCTGACTTCTCGCTTTAAAATTTCACTTGTCCCCCAGCATGATGAAATGCCGTATTTTACAATTTCCCAGATTCATAGAACTTCATAAAGAACACTACAATCTAACAAACACAATCCACAACCTGACCAGCGAGTTGGCCCTGAAAAACGAGCAGATAATAAACCTAGAGACTGAGAGGGACTCTCTCTCCTGCAGACTCACGAGTTCCGCGATCGAATTAAAATCGAAAGACGAGAAACTCAACTCTCTAAAACGCGAAAACTCCGAAATCGAGGGGAAATTGAAAGAAGCCGAGGAGAATGCTGCGAAGGTCCAATCGGAGATCAAAGACCTCAAGCATGAGAGCGACATCCTAAATCAGCTGGCATTCCTGCAGAAGGAAATCACGAAGTACGGAAGGGAGAAGAAAAAACTGGAGGAAAATATTTCGCAGCTTCGGGAGGAGTTCAACACCTGTCGCACCTCCAATCAGACTCTCAATGAGAGTCTGAACGATAGAGTGAAGGAGAGAGAGTCTCTTCAGGATAAGATCGCCACGATGAAGCAGAACATCAGTAATTTGGCCAACGAACTCACATTCAACAATTTCGATAAGAGGAATGTCATGAGTTTGCCGGTGAAACTGTGCGAGAGTATTGAAGTGTTGAAGAAACGACTTCAGGGGAGCTCCTCGGGGTCTGATGACACGAGGCAGAACAATAACGATTCCCTGGAGAACGATGTTGAAGAGTATCAGAGTCAATTGTTCGGGAGTTGCAACGAGGGGGCTAAAATTCTTAGGAAGAGTGAAATTTTCTTCAAGCGAAATCTGCAAATTGTGGACGGGAGTAAGGATGAACTCCATAAGGTTCATTTCGAGGGGGTGAATGAGGGGGTGAAGGGCGTCCATCAGGAGAAGGAACAGTTGTCTTCAGGGACAAATGTAAGCATGATTTTTTGTTCATTTGCTTGCCCACGCATAAAAAAAAGAGAAAAACCTAACGCTTAGTTTTGAGGCTTTCGCGGCCCTTATTAATGACATTATTATGGCTTCCGGATGGATGCCGCGTTTGGTTTCAGCATTGCGCCGACGTTTCGCAAACTTTGCCGTCTGCATCTTCAGGGCTATGAGCTCCGTTTCTTAGCTCCGATGTCTGGGGGTTGTCCTTATCTGTCTTCCCCTGTGACCAGCTGATCAATTAAAAACATGCGGTTGCCTGACCCCCCCCCCTTTCCCTTCCCACGCCATCACAGGGGAAGACATATAAGGACAACCCCCAGACATCGTAGCTCAGAATCGGAGCTCATAGCCCTGAAGATGCAGACTGCAAAGTTTGCGAAACGTCGGCGCAATGCTGAAACCAAACGCGGCATCCATCCAGAACCCAATAATGTCAAAACCTAACGCATTTGCATTTTCAAACTAAAATTTTTAACCCAAGAGTTTTTCTTGTGATTCATAAAATTTCTAAAAATTTCTCGAATATCTTTGAAATGATTAAAACTTTCTGAAGTTTGAACTTCAGTGTAAAATGGAACAATTGTAATCACTTTCGGTGGATTTTTCGCAGAATGGAAAAATAGTTATGTTGGATAATACACCAGAAATTTTGCAAAGGGATTATAAGAATTTCGAAGGTAGTTACGAGGGGGTGAGGAGTGCGAAAGAATCAGAGGGCCAATATTATGTGACTATTCCAGCAAGCACCAAACCTCGGATTTCGGTAATTGCATTGCCGTGTATTCATCTTCTTTCATTTCAATTAATAATGATGATGATGATTAACGATGATTAATGATAATTTAAATTGATGATAATTTCATTTCCCTTAATGATCATGGAATCATATCGAACTTCAGAGTTTCATCGAGAGAAATGTGCCACAGAAAATAGAATTATTCGTAAAGCCAGAGACAATGAACAGTGATCCTCCCAAAGTATCTGTCTTCAGAAATCCCCAACCGTTCCTCCCAGATATGAAGAACCCAATGAATGTGCATAATATGAGAGCTCCGTTCTACGATAGCAACCCCATGAGCCGAAGGTATTTACGTCACTTGAGTGGCGAAGCGGTAAAACGATTTGAGGTCCTACATACACCTAGATGTGTCAAAAAAATTGTTCCTTCAAAAATATTTTTATTTGATTGTATCATCCTTTAAAAGTATTTTCCGAAAATTTCACTTGAAAATTTTTTCATTACGATGTCTGAAAAGTGGAATTTTTAGAGGTACTTTCGATTCACAGATACGGAAAAGACATTCAACCACTTAGGTACGAGTACCATATCAAATCAGATGGCGTACCAATGCCCAAAACCTCAGTAAGTCCCTTTTCAATAATTAACCCTTCGTTACTCGCGTGAAACTGCCGGACGTTACTCACATTGCGGCGCCGCGCGGTACGGTAAATCCGAGCGCGGCATTGTCACAATTCATTCGGAGGATGGACTTGCTCATCTCCCGGCAGCCACAAGTGTGGCAACACCGTGTGAAATATTTCCGTGACACAATGAGAGTCGCGGCACGCCACGGCGCCGTATTTTGGATCAGAGATCGGCACAAATATTATTTTCAACAATATTTACACCGCAAATACATATTTTTTATTTAATAGCTAATAACGTGTAAATATTTTTCATTATATTATGAATGAGTATTGAGAAATTTACATTTTTCAAATACCGTATCAATGAGTAATGATTAACAATAAAAAACTATTATTTATCTCATCAGGAATTACACTTGAATATTTTAGAATAGTCATTCAATCAATAATCAAATCGAAAATATTTCTCAATATTCATCTAAACAATAATGAAAACAAAAATATTTTCGTTATTCTGTTAATATTCAGGGTGATGTTGCCCGTCAGAATATTCATTACTGTGACAATGGACAATAATTATCGAAATGTTATTATTTATGATGATAATCAGAAATTAAAAGTTTCTATTACTCAATTAATCAGTAATTATGGGTAGGGATTATTGAATACTCATCTAATTAATAATAAAATCTATCTCATTAATTGAATATTTTTAGGGAAGAGCTAAAATAAGTAGTAAGTTAAAATGGACAATGAACAAAAAATTAGTAGTTAGGCAGTTAGGCCCGTCATACCGCAATCCTTTTTCAATGAAGAAGAGAGTTTATATAGTGTTTCACATCTTGTGACGTTAAAGGATATTATTGGATACGATTTGTATCTATTACTATGGTAATGAAAAATTGATTTGGTTTCATTATTCATGACGAAAGAAATTGGGACTTTCTGGTTTTCATTTTCCATTGATATAATAATGAAAATAAATTTTGTACCATTATTGATTAATAAATTATTTGTTTCTTTTTTCACTTTCATTTCTCATTAGTATCGCAATGAAAACTACATTTGGTATTATTATTCATTACGAAAAAAATCATAATTCAATTTTTTTAATTAACCATTGATATGGTAATGAAATATTAATAATGGAAATTATTTTCCTGCCGATCTCTGTTTTGGATTTGCAGTTAGCATAGGAGTGAATTTTCTCTAATCATGGGCTTTCGCTGTGGTTAGAAATGGCAGAATGTGCTTTTAGATAAAATCCGTGAGACATACAAATTTTTGCACATTTTTTAAATGAGTTTTTTCAGAAGTTATACGTGCCGTGGATGTGAGTAACGAATGGTTAAGAAGCCAAAAAATAATTTCAACTGAAAACAAAACTCACTAGAAATCATTTCCCCATCCACATAAAATAATTCGATTAGTTTCAGATCGATGCATCAAACAAGAATTTCATCACAGCATGTAGTGCCCGTCGAAAAAACGATAATTAATCTGAATTAGGTATGACCACGTTTTCGATAAATTTACTTCATATTTCTAAAAAGTACACTTGATGTAATCGAACTGAATACTATTACTATTTTTTGAATATCAATTTATTTATTTAATTGAAATGGTAACCAACACGATCAATCCATCATCATCATTTAATTTCTATTTTTCCATTAATTCACTATCGACATATTTACAATATTTACATATTTAATAATTAAATTAAATCGAATTAACTACATAATAATCCTTCCTCTTGAGAGACTGATAAATTAGTCCATCTAGGATTGAATACAATTACATAATACTGAATCATAATTATCATTATATAAAAAATAGATTTCCTTGGGTAATATTAACAATATTCATTGTCGACAAAACACCTCATCTTGAATTCATCTCAACAGATTGAAAACACTAATTGTTTGAACATTTCCTTTCATGTTTTGGGGCATAAACCCAATGTAAAATCCACGTATTCAGCGGAAGTTGTCCGCTATTCCCTCTTCATTCCCCATTCTTTTTCACTCGCGATGAAAAAAGAGAGCGAAAAGCCTGAGGCAAGTGTTCTCATTAAGGTATTGTACAACATCTGAGAAAAGTAATTCGAATAGTCCCCCAGGCGGCGTCTGAATCATTCAAAATAAAAGCGAAAGTGAGACACGACCCAATTGATGGCAAATCAAAAGGAATTTTTAATTAGCATCGCAATCTGAAGATCTTGAATCGTCAATATGATTCATAATTCAAAGCGATTCGTTATTATTCCTTTCATTCTTCAGAAAAAAATCTTCAATTTCCGAGGATGGAAATCAGAATTAGCCGAAATGATCAATGGAGATTTTTTTAGTAATAAAGTCTTCAACAAAGTTTTTTCAACATTTTTGCCGAAGAATAGATGAGTCCGAAGTTGATTCATTAATTCAGTAGCGAAGTGGTAAACGGAGATAAGTCGACTTATCTCCCAGTTGAGTTTTTGAGGAATATTTCCGAATCTAAGGGAGATAGCGAAATTTTCGTGACTACCCCTCCCAAGACCTTCATGTTCCCCAACAACCCGCCAACGGAAAGCCACTACGACTCCTTCTCCTCACTGACCGCGCGTTTATGCACAAAAACGTCTCTATGATCACCAACAGTGAAACTCTTCAAATCCGGCGTACTGCTGGTTTGAGAGATGATCTTCTTAGCCGAAGGAAGGCAGTCCACAGTTCTTCGCCTACTGACATGCGTGTCCAACGGTCGTTTCCACCTGATGCCCTTCTTCTTGGGGCCACTGCCCACGGAGCCCTGTCGTCTCACCAGGAACTTCGGGGCAGTTCTCGTCTTCGGGGAGTCACCGACGCTTCTGATACCGCACGAGACCTCGCTGACCTCTGGAAGATGCTCCTGGGAGAAGGCGGAGTTGAAGAAACCCTGGGCCTCTTCACTCGGATCATCCTGGGACTCACTGCGAACGGTGATGTAAGGCGGTGGACTCTGAATCGATAACGAAAGCGCATTCTCAGGGTCTCCATTTTCCTTTGTACTCGCATAAGTCAGAGTACTTTCTTCGAGGTTTGTGGCACTCGGCCAAGGGCGAATGTTGGGCTGCGCCTTCGGGGGAAATGGAAAGAACCTTCTCCTCTCGACCTTGGGCGTCAACTTCACGGATTTCTTCTGGGCAGACGACACAGACTGTCCTTCAATCTCGTTAAACTCGTGGAGATCCAGTGGTATAACTGTCTCCGGGTAATTTCGGGAGACTTTCGAGGCTGAGGGATTACCGATGATCTGCCTGGAGCAAAGGAATTCACGTGATGACTTGTTGCAGGGGGTTAAAACTAGTGATGCCGCGAGAGACTTGAGGAAACATTATGAGACGATACTTGGAGGATGTCTCGAGACGATACTTGGTTTTTTGGCTCGTGGCAGGTTTAATCCCGAACAATCACATGGTTTTACAGTGAAGAAGGGAATTTACATAGCGTTCCACATCATTGTCACGTCATAGGAAATGATTGAATTGGATTTGGATGAGGTAGGAGGGGAACCGGGATTATTCTCAATATGAATAACCAGAAAATTTTTTATTGAAAAAATGGATAATCCAGACCGGGATTTGAACCCGGGACCTTCCGATTATGCATCGGGTGTTCTCCTTTTTTTTTTTTTTTTGACTATGTTTTTATTTTGAGTCCAACAATATTTACATATATACAGTATTTACATATATCAAAAACCAGTCTTGAAAAAAATTATAATGAGAGATATGTTGTTTGGTACATAAACTTTGGTCAAGTATTATTGACTCTCGAGCTTAATCAGTATTTTGTAGAACATATTATGTGTGCGTAGCAGTGTATCATTTTGTAGTTATAATTTTTCGAATTATTTTCATATTTAGGAGTTTATGTGCTTAAAAAAAAAAAAGAGCAAAGGGTGTTCTCCCAACTGAGCTATCCGGCTCTTAGCGATTTCTTCATTTCAAATTTCTGGTATATATTGCTGTCCTTCTTACGGCATTCATTTTTACATTAAGGGTGCCAAGTGAATTTGGCAATGACCTTGAAAATTGACATTCACCAACAAAGTTATAATTTTTTAAATTAATAGTATTAGACAGATGGTGAACATCGGTGACAATTTTAAAATTTTAGAACTTATGGATATCGAGAAATTAAATAAACAAAATCAGTCTTATACACGGCCTCTTACGGCGTTTTGATTAAATTGAACGTTTTAACCCCCTAGGAACTCAAGAAAAATTTGAAAAAATTTGAAGATATGGGGAATGATGTGTTCAATGTGATGGCGACAAAAAACAATGGGGTACCGGGGTGAATAAGAGAGATATTTCAACCCGCCGTACCCATTTGATCCCATGCTTTCTCGAGGTTCGTCACGCGAAATAGAGGATTTTCCGCATTTATTTTCTCGATGTCTAGTTCCGGTTGCGGGTTTGAAATTTCGTCGGATGGATGAATACATATTTCTCCAATGATGGAGGGAAAGAATAGTATATTTCAGCACGTGTGGGGCAATTTCGTCTTTAACGTGTGTGGGGTTTACAGCATGAGCCGAAGGCGAGTGATGTAACCACACACGTTAAGGACGAAATTTCCCAACAAGTACTGAACAAAATTTTATGTCACGAAGCCTGAAACCGGCTGAATCAGACACGAGACGCGAAGCGTCGAGTCACACTCCGTAGTATGTCACTTCGTGACATAAAATTTTGTTCAGTACTTGTTGGGAAATTTCGTCCTTAACGTGTGTGGTTACATCACTCGCCTTCGGCTCATGCTGTAAACCCCACACACGTTAAAGACGATATTGCCCCACACGTGCTGAAATATACTATTTTTGAATCTTTTTTCAAATTCACTTGGCACCCTTAAAGAAGGGAATTGATATGGCGTTCCACATCATTGTGACGTCATAGGAAATGATTGGATGGGATTTGGATGAAGTAGGAAGCAAAACCATCTTTCGTGGGAGGTTTAATCCCACGAGCCAAAAAACACTTTTCCGTACTCGTATCGAAATATCCTATTTTTATTCAACTATACATTTCGCTCAACGATTGCCTTTTGTGCAATAAAATTTCCCGAGATTTTCTCCATAACTATTCTCCAACTTGTCTGTCCGTGCATTTTATAGATTTCAGAATGATTTTTTTCATTATTTGAGAAGAGGTGTGAGGTGTTGGGCAATTGTGCAAAGTGTTGCAATCACTTCTGTAATGAGTTTTTTTAGTTACTCAGAGGGAAAGGACTCACCGCTTGCCATTGAGGGGACTGTCGTTCGAATGTGTTGTCAGGCTCGCGGTGGATGTTCTCGGGGTGGGGGTTTGTTGCTCGGACTCTTCCTCTTCGGTTATTTCTGGCAGGAACATTGTTTGCTTCTCCTCGGGAACCCTGGAAATAAAATTAGAGCGATATTGTGCGGGATTGAGATAAATCTGTCGACGGATCATTGATTAGCCTCAAATCGGCGATGGCAGATCAATTTTTTTAACCCGAATAATTTTTTATAGAAGACATTTCTTCTTCTATTTCTTGGAAAAAATACTGTATTTTTCCTTCAATAAATATGTATCCACAGACGGTGCTTTCGGAGGAAAAGAATTAGAGTTGGTAAGGATGATAAATTCGATTTCGAATGTTATCTGGATTTTTTTCATCTTTCGTAATCCAAAATTGTCCATTGAGTGGTACATCGTGTAGAAATTCCCAAAAATTATGATAGAATGATTTAAAAAAAATAGAAAAAAATCTGAACTTTTTCAAAAAGCGTTTGTAATTGAGATTCAGAATGAGTTGAAAAAAGTGGAAATTACGAATATCTGATTCGCTGTGGCAGATTATCTATTAGCTGTCATTTTCCATGGTGGATAACAAAACACTAACTCCTCATTGGAAGTGACAGCGAGGTATCTCAATTTTCAAAACAGTGGTATGTAGTCATCTGCCATTTTTATGTGATAAAAGTGTGATTAAAAAATTCTTCAAAATATTACAACTTTTTTCAAAGAGCCTTTTCTGTAATAAATGTCTCTGTGCAGTGTGGGAAAAGATTTACGAAATCAGTCTTCCCCCTGCATGATATTGGGTGACAGGCCGCCATTTGTCACCGTAAATCAGGTACATTTTTCAATTTCTTGTTATTCAACTTATTCTGAATATAAATTAAAAATGCTCTTTGAAAAAATTACGAATTTCTTCTACTTTTTTTTTATTATTCATTCATAATTTTTTAAAACTTCTGCATGATGCAGGACTTGATTGACAATTTCCGATGACGAAAGATGAAAAAAAACATCGAGATAACGTTCGAAAGATAGTACACCCGGGCCTTAATACGACAATTCGTGGTAGCTTCAATTCCCCATTCGCATCTTCAATGGTGAGAAGTTAAAACCGAAAGTAGTATTGTCTGTACATCTATGATTCATTAGTACTAACATCATATTGGCGACACTGCCACGATAGGTTTTGCGTTTATACGCAGCAGCGGCTTCAGTATAAGGCAGTATGAGATCCTCCGAGTCCCAGTAGATATCTTTGACAAGAGGTGGACACCGATTCATCAGAGTATCAACACCGAGATACGAGACCTTCGTGTGCCTGTCAATGAGCCAATTCAACTCGAAGTCCTCGTCGTCGTCGCCAAAGGGGTTTATCAGTTGCTCTGCCACCTGACGTAATGACAAAGTGAGAGGATCATTATGCGATGATTGAAGGATCGACGAGGGAGATCTAGTACCTTTAATAATCCCATGTAGAAGAAAAATTGGAGAATCGTGAAGATTGGTAAATACTGGTCGAGCTCCATTTGAAAGGGCTTCTTGTCGCCTTCTATGTATTGTCTGCCTATCAGAGCTACTACGAAAAAACTGTATGTCGCCAATGTAACTACTTGAGTGTAAACTAGGGGAATCGATACCCAATCGTAACTCCAGAGAAGTCCGCATTTTGAACGGAAATCGTTGAATTCCTGATTATGAAAATTTTCAAAATTATATTTGGTGTCAATTTAGGGTAGAAGCCGTATAATGGTTTATGCCTGTGGCCTCGAGATTTGCAAGTTCGAATAGATTTTGAACTACTTTTCTCCAGACATCGGCATAATCGAAATTTTGAATTACAGCTAAATTTTGAGTAAGTCTATTGGTAATATTATTCACCAATTTTTTTATTATAACAATAACTATCAATTTAAATTTTTAAATACTGAATTATTTTATCAACCAATAGTTGAGAAATTGAATTACCAATTATTATATTATTTTTTCAATTTCAATTATGATAAATAAATCTAGATTACTGAAAGGCGCAACTTCTCATAATATTACTAAAGTAATGATTGATGCCGGTCTATGCTTTTCGCAACGAAAAAAATGTTGTGCATCGAAAAGCGACGAATACTGCTACAAGCCATTTGCAAATATTGATTTTTGGTGTAATAGGCATTTAATTGAAAAAGTAGAAGCCATTTTTCCGTGAATCTAAGAGAGATGGCAAAATTTTTCTCATGACCCTTTTTGTGACCCTCAATTGGCTCTACAAAAAAGGTTATGACAAAAAAATTCATATCTCTTTTAGATTCAGAGATATTCGTTAAAAACTGGCCAATACTCAAAGTCGACTTAATCCGGTTTACCGCTTCGCTACTGACTCGCTCTTTCTCCTTACCTCCATGATAATCTTGAGTCCCTGAGCATCTGGGAGTCTGTGCGTCCGTCGAGCCTCCTTGAGTAAGTTGATAAACCACGTGCATGGTATCCAATAGGTATTAAACTCTACACTAGGCACCGATAGAAACAGTTCTAGCTCCAGCGCAGTCATAAATCCCGAATCAACGACGTGGTCTAGCGTTGGAAATCGGCGTTTTACGGCCGAACTTATGGACCGCAGAACCAATATCAGTGATAAGTTGAGGTAGCGCATTAATGACCTACGCAGCATGCGTCCATAATCGTCGTTACCCGTCACGTACAGGGCGACACTGTGCATCACTCTTGAACAATGAGCTTTATGATTAAGGGTGGATGGTGGTTATTATTCCCGTGTTCAAACATTCCATTCAATAATGGGGAATTTTTATCAATCCTAGGTATCTTTCCAAAAGAATCTTTAAGGTGTTAAAAGAATTTGTGAAACATCAATAGATTTTTTCTGCAGTTATAGAAGAAGACGCGCTTCACGCGCATCATGATTGATTACTCATTTTTGCGTATTATTTTTTATCACTATACTGAGAGAAATATTCAGTAAAAATTCCGGAACAATTCACGTAATCCGCAATGGGGAATAGTTTTCCGGAAATTTTTATAGGAATGGAAGAGAAGAAATCTGAAACGTTCAGTGAATTTTCAGGTTCATCACCGAACAAAGTACGAAACTGTCACGTAATTTTTACCGAAGAAATAAAATCTTAAAGAAATTTTCCGACTTATTATGCCTCCAAAATAAAAAATTCTTGAACGTTCAACAATTTTTATGAAGCTGGACGGAGAGAAATATTCAATAAAAATTACGTATCTTTTAGGAAATTTTACGGAACTATCACGGAATTTTTCCAGAGCGTTCCGTAATTTTTATCTGAATCTCCTGTGAAAAATTACGACACCGTCACTTAAATTTTCTGAGTCGATTCCGTAATCCGTGAGCGAATTGTAAGCTCCGAAATTTTTACTGAACATTTCTCTCCGTGTGGTGAGTTATTTCTACGTTCCGTTCCGTAAAATTTCTCAATCGTTGTGAAAAAATTATGGAACGACTTGTTGTCTTCACAGCTGAGTCATTAGACGGGTGATTAATTTTTACGGAACAAATCGTAGAATTTACGTGGCGATTCGTACAATTTCAGTTCCGGCTCACACTTTTTATTGAATTTTACTTCGCTCGCGGATTACCTTTCGAAACGTAATTTTTACGTTTTTTTTTCTGGTAATTTTTATTGAATTTTTCTCTCCGTATATGTATTCATTTATTCATTGAAAAAAAGTTAATGTCCGCTTTTAAAATGATCCTCAAAAATTTTTACAACGAAAAAATCACATTGTTTATGAAATCAGGTGTAAGCGTTGTGCAAGTTTGAAAATGTGAGCTTTTGCGAAGAACTGTCCACCAATCTTCATGTCAATCCTCTATTAAAAAATGGGTGAAATATTTTCGGTCAGCAATCTATTTCGCCAAGCCTCTTCTAAACTTAGAAATATTCCAAGTTTATTTTATTTTATGAATAAAGAATACTTATTTTCATCACAATGTGGCGGAAATTGGACTTTTAGGCACGCGGAGCGTGAAAAAATATGGAAAAAAAAGTTGTTCGTAACTCGTGAAAAAATGTTTTTTAGCTCGTTACGAAATATACTATTATATATAAAATGTATAAAATAATAATACATGATATATATGATACAAACATTTTATTATTATTAATAAGCTTATCGTGATTTGATACATTTTATATTATATATTATTATATTTAAATTATATGTAAATTAGTATATTTCGATACAACTTGTATCATACAAGTGCGACGAGTTAAAAACACCCCGTCACACGTGTATCCGAACTAGATTTTTTGTTAGTGATGTTACGTTCAGCGAGTGCCGAACTGTGCCATTTTTCGTTTACAAGTTTCGACTTTTCGTTTACTAGTAAACGGAAAGGCACTTTTCGACATGGGCAGAACGTAGCAGCAGAGACAAAATAGTATATTTCGTAACGAGTGCAAAAAAGTGTTTTTTGGCGAGTGGGAGGTTTATATCACGAGCCGAAGGCGAGTGATATAATCCCACGAGCTAAAAAACATTTTTTCACGAGTTACGAACAATATTTTTCATCACAATGTGGCGGAAATTGGACTTTTAGGCACGCGGAGCGTGCCGAAAAGTTCACTTTTCGTCACAGCGTGATGAAAAAGTATTTTTTATTCATAAGCGAAGATAAACTTGATTGCGAAATAGATTGCTGACCAAAAATGTTCCACCTATTTTTTAATAGAGGAAACAATTTCACGAATGAAGAAAGAAAACGTAAAAAATTGAGTCGAGCAATTTCCACAGAAAATATTTCAATAGAATAAATTGTAAAATAAAATCGAATTCTATCGCTTATTATGAATCGGCCAAAAACTAATAAAAAGCGATGAAGAGATGAATTTATCTATTCTACAGAATTACTAAAATGAGATAATTCTTGAAATTGCATTCCTTCTAAAGAGATAGTCTTCACTTTGCGCAACTCGACATTTTCACTTTATTTCTGTATTGCAATATTCAACTGAAGATGCATTTTTCAATTAGACGGATGTTCCATTTGTTATTCCACGTGAAAGGCAAAGGAGATTACTATCCCCTAGCTCTGTTCAAGGATTTCGTTCGATTACATCTCTTCTTCAGCGTGAGGTAAAGATATCCCGCAATCTCTGAATAGGACGTGTAATTCTCAGAAGGAGAACTCCAAAGAAAATTAATGGCGACAATTCGATTAGGAACAGCACGAGAGACGGAATGCATATACCTTCCACTTTTATCAGTTAATTGTTACGACGACTTAATGTGAACAAATGGTGATAGAACACGCTTACTTGTCTGGCCAGGGGATTGCCATGTACTGCTGCCACCATCGTGCTGCTACGTATGCAACGTAAAAACCGAGGACAAAACTCAGAGGAATGAGACTGATGAAGGTGTCACAGTAGACTACTAGCAATTCAAATTTCCTGGAATTCAAATTAAAATAAGTGGGAAATTGCCTTTTTCACAATATAGGAGAGGTTCGGGGAAAATGGGACGTATTGAGATCTTTTCCAATTGTCAATATCTTCATTTATAAGTGAAGATATTGACAATTGGAGGAGATCACGAAACGTCCCATTTTGCCCGACTCCCCCCTAGTCAACAGATTTTTGCTACTAAACTGGCAATTTGCTTTCCAATGGGATTTCTATAACGATATATTTTTAATTTAATGATTCATTGAATTCAACATTGCCCCAACGTTGGTAACCAACATTGCCTCAGCGTTGGTAGCCAACATAGCCCCAATGTTGGCAGTCAAAATGGCTCCAACGTTGGCAGTATGAATATACTTCCCTTTTTTCATCCGTGGAACAAAAGAAAATACGAGAAGGAACCAATTTGATGAATCATTAAATAATTCAGTAATGAAGTGGTAAACAGAGATAAGTCGACTTATCTCCCAGTTGATTTTTGGAGGAATATTTCCGAATTTAAGAGAGATAGAGAAAATTTCGTAATTACATTTGTTGTAGCACTCAATCGGCCCCATAAACAAGGTTATAACAAAAATTTTGCCATCTTCCTTAGATTCCGAGATATTGATTGAAAACTGGTCAATAGTCAAAATTGACTTCTCTCCTTTTACCACTTCACTACTGAATTGGATTCAATTTTTTAATGAATTCCATCAAAGTTTAACCCTCGAGTGGTCGCGCTATGAGCAAAGCGCAGTCCTTTTCATTTGTTTCATGATAACTGCAAAAATATCTATAATCACGAAATTCCAATTTAGAAGTTCCTCAAATAATTAGTCCTCGTGGCCTTGAATTCAGTTTTATTGTTCTGCGGCCACCAAATCTTTTTTTTATTAATTTTTCAATGAAGTGCGGTCAGAGAAAATCGGCGCTGCGCTCGTTGCGCAACCAGAGTCGTAGTAGAAATTTGACGAGCGACGTTGCCAGCCCCCGTGCTGTTCCCAGCTGGCAGATGGAGAATCGTTCTGGCAACGTCGCGCTCGAAAATACACGGACTGCGCAGCGCTTAGCGCGCGACCAGACTCGTTCGGTGAAGAGGCGCGACCACTCGAGGGTTAAGTAACTAGGGGAGGGTGTGCCTGTACCGCTCACCTAAGGGGAAATGCCAGTTTTATATTTTATATTTCAACTTGAGTATAAAAAACGTATTTGTGAGACTTCTTTAAGTATCGAACTCGTTATTCTCGAAGTGTAGACGCCTAATTCTCCTGAGAACCCACAAAATTGATTGAAAATAAAAGAGAGAGCCTATTAAGCGGTACTACCCGCCGTCGGGTAATACCGCTCGGCACGATTCCAATGCCGCTCATAGGGTTTTGCGTGTATCGCTCGCGCCGCAAACTAACCTGTACTCGAGTGCTGTCGAGCAACTACGTGGCCGATTCTATGAGCGGTATTACCGGCTCCGCTCGGCGTCAACAGAATTGTTGATAATTATTGACATGAGTGGAGTTTTGAGTTCGAGTTGATCTCAAATTACGCGTGAAAGTACCGCGAATCGAATAACCACAGTTTAATATGAGAATTCAGCGTTTGAAACTATCAAAAACCTTAATTACAAGTCCACAAATTTTGCACTGTAAAGACCTCAAAACTTCGTTACGTGTTTTTTCATATTTAAAGTGGTAAATAAAGTGAAATTTTTCCGACAATCACATCCTATCATCAAATTCTTCATGATCAGGAACAGAAAGAAATTTTCAAGTTGATGGTTGTGGAGAAAATCGGGTGAGCGGTATTACCCGCTGAGCGGTACAGGCACACCCTCCCCTATAAAACTTGAAAAACTAATTTCCAGTTCGTTACGACAAGCATGAGGGAATGATTTACTACCTCTTGTAGGTGTCATTAAAAATATATCGATAGATAGCAGAAATAGCCCCGAAGAGTACACAGAATAACAGCAATTCCCTGTAGATCAGTTTGTAGAGGGAGCCCCTCCACATAAACAGGAGTCGAGTGAATCCACCGCTGGTCGAGCTTGCGACCTCGTACTGATACGACACGGTCATCTTTACTAATTGCCAGATTACTGTTTTCCATTGAGTCCCGATACAATGCCTCGTATCGATGTTTCATCGTCAAACAATAGAAGCGCAATTTCCATCTCATTCTGATAGCGGCATTATCTTCAGTTGTCTATTAGGTAATTGTTAAATCGTTCGGGAATATTTTGAAGTCTCCGGAGAGTTGGATTTTCATCTGCAACAGACGAACCAAGAAAAGACTTCAAAAAGAACAATAACAGGCGAACTCGCTTCTTGAACTAAAATATGGGGAACTCAAAATTGTATGCAACAACCGCATTCGCACTCTTATAGAACATAGGAGTAGCATAGGAAACCACAGGAAACTCTCCCGATCACCGGAGCTTTACGTTAACCCTAGATTGATCACCCTATAAGGGAAACCCGCCGCGCGTCGTTTTTTTAATTACAATTGCCTAGCTAGACGGAAAACTTCAAAAAAATTTGACTTTGTCAACTTGAAGTGCCTTAAAAATTATAGCAGTTTTTATAACAACATATTTCCCAAAATTCCTAAAGAAAACAAATTATTTCGGACAGATGAATTATTTTTTCCCATGTTTAGATGAAATTGCCCATGACGCGACGTTGCCGGAAACTCGCTAAACGCGTCCGGGCAGTGTAGAGTGAATTCGGCAACGCTAGAGCCTACATAACACGGCGGGGAATCCCCGCGGAGGTGACCAATCGCACCGTCGCGTTTGGTGACCAGATGGGGTAAAACGGACACTAGACTTTTTTAAAATTATTCATAACTCCGAAACAAATTGATCAATTGAGCTCAGTTTAGACTCGTCACAAAGGAAAGAAATTGTTCTTTGAAAAAAATTGAAAACAAATTATTAAATTTTATCAACATTTCAACCCCTCATTGACATTTTTAAAAAAGTCAAGTGTCCGTTTTACCCCAACCTCCCCTAACTTTGTCGCTGTTAAAAATTTCAAGCTTTTTCACTAGAAATTACAAGAATAATTTTCTAACAGTGTAGCCCACTCATCCGTTGGGTTTTTCGTGACAAAAGATTTTTCCTGGCTACCACAAAATTTCGATAAAGACAGCCGAGATGTTCGCACATCACAAAATGCCAAGGAAGAGAAACCACGGAGCTCCTTTCCCTGTAGGTTCTTTATCTCAGCTCTCTTCCTCTCCAAGATACTCGCAAAATCATGAGTACATGAGTTTTGGACTCAATTCCTACTTCCACTGTATTTCACAATCGTGAGGATTCTTTATTCCTCCCTATTCTCTACTTGGAGGCTTATCGTATCGTTTGAAAAAAAGAACATGGGGGTTTTCATGCCCGTCTATTGTCGAGTTTACGAGTTTATGCAGACTGTTTTAAACCAATACATCCAGTGTCATATTGTTCTCGTCATGGATTTTCGATTCACTGTATATGTTTATATTCGCTGTGGACGAATGTCACAATGTTACTTTATCGGGGCTCGTACAATGCACCTTAAATATTTTATGCAAATAGTGAGGGATGAGTAATCGAAAGGTTGAGGTGTAACAAAACGACTCTATTCTAGTTATGTTTATGTAAATGATGAGGAAAATCGTTAATTATTTCTGTTTCGTTTCCCATACCATTATATCGATCATTTCGTATATGTCACGGATGAAAAAAATTAGGAGAAAAATCCTAGCGAATTCGCTAGACAATGCTATTGGATTTTTATTGAAATGTTCAAAAGAAAATATTCTATGGAAAAAGTCAAGAGAATTCGATTTTTCTGTACAACTTATTCTGTTGAGATATTTTCTATGGAATTTCCGCGGCCCAAATAAGTTTTTTTGTTTGATTCACTTAATGAGGATAAAAGAAAAATGAAATAAAACAAACTTGGGAAATTTGAGCACAGGAAATTCTATAGAAAATATCTAAAGAGAATAAGTTATGTAGAAAAATTGAATTGTCTAATGAATTCGCTAGGTTTGGCGGAAATTTTCACACGATTTTTCTTATCGTTCACGAAATTTCTCACAAAATAGTCAATTGATATTACCTAACATTAATGTTTATTAATGTTATTAATGTTTAATCATTAGAGCTTGACGAGTATTAAACAAAGGTCACTCATGGAAAAATTGAATAGAAAACCTAGCGAATTCGCTAGAAAATTCTATTGGAATTCTATTGAAAAATTCTATTTCTTTTTTGCGCTGATTCTATTGGATATTCGATAAGCAAAAGTCAATAGATTCCGAATTTCTGTTTGAAATTTTCTCTTGAGATTTTTTGTATAAGAATGCTTGGCATCAATTTTCTGAGTCTTTTCCACTCGGATTCTGCAATGGAAAACAAAACAAAATCCAGCGAAAAAAATTTAGAAAATTTTTACCCAATAATTTTAGTAGAGAAAATCTCAAGAGAAAAATTCGAACAGAAATTCGAAATTCATTGACTTTTTCTTATCGAATAAGTAATAGAATCAGCGCGAAAACCAAATAGATTTTTTTCAATAGAATTCCAATAGAAATCCTATAACTCCATAGAATTCCTATAAAATTCCTATAGAATTTTCTAGTGAATTCGCTAGGTTTTCTACTAAATTTTTCACCTGCAGACTATTTTAGACTATCTCACAGAAGTGAAGAGGCCCAGGAGAAAATCAAATTTCGCATTTAGTAGTTTACAGTATTTTTTATTTTCAATACGAGTTTTTATAAACAAACAATTGTTTGCATATATTTTTAGCTAAAAGTAATTCTGCATACTGCGCAAAAATTTATGAAAAAGAGCTATAAACATCGAAGCGATTGAATTTATTTCCTCAATAATAATCGATTTTTGCGTGCAGAGGATTTTTTTTTGTTTCCCAACTATTTTTGAGGGAAAAAATAACGATAAAATTCATGAATTAATTATTCAACTCTTCAAGTGATTATTCGTTTTAGAATGACAATCTGAGCTTTGATTCAATCTAAATTCACAAGATTCTACAATTCTCAATCCCCAAACATTCACATTTATCCGGAAATAGCTGAAGGCCTGAAATGGTAATTTGGCGTAAGCATCGAAGTACAAATTTCCCGTCATTCGGATCAGCCAAATTCCCGACCGTTTTCATCCACCTGACCTTAAAAATTCACCTCCACCAAAACCGCGTGCCCCCCTCAAAACGCAATAAAATTGATGGATATTTAAAATAGACGAAACCGAAGAACCAATGGACCAGAAAAAAATGGGAAAAGGTGACAATTGTGTCGTCACTCGTGGACTTGTATATTTCTTTGGCGAATAATGCGTTTGGCAATTGCGCCAGTTGCATCGTCGTTGATAAATATAACCGGGGACCCCGAACTGACACTGTCTGCTCAGTATACCATGTCCATGATCTTTTCCGTAATCTTTTGGGTTTCGTCATTAGTTGGAAATGTTAATACGTCAGAGGAAAACAAAATTATTTTCTCAGGTATTAATAAAAAATTGAGTGAACATGATTTTGGTGAATATCTCCGAAACTACTGCATTGCGAGGAAATTGGCAGAGGACTTTTCTATGGGGAATTTAATCTTTCGGGATAAATGTCTTTTGACGTTTCCCGCTAAAATCACTAGTTATTGAGATAATCGTGAATTTGTTGGGAGATTGAGGAAAAATTGTGAACAGATTGGGTTTTAATTGTCGCGGAAAGTATCTGCTTCAGTGCAAAATGCCAGAGGAATTTTTTACCGGATTTTTTTATGCATTTGAGTCAAATTAAACTCTTCATTTCAAATTTGAATACAAATTTAGTAGCGAAGAGGTCAAACGGTTTAAGGGAATTTAGTCGTTAGTTGAGTTTTCCAGAAATATTTCCGAATTGAAGGGAGATAGCGAAATTTTCATAATAACATTTTTTATAGAGCGAGTGGAGTGCTACTAAAAAGGTTATGAGAAAAATTTTGCTATCTCCCTTAGATCTCGAGATATTCATTGAAAACTGGCCAATAGCCAAAATCGACGTGAACCATTTGACCACTTCGCTACGGAATTTATTTTAACAATATTTTTGTTTGAAATTAATTCATTTGAATGAATCAAGATGTTTTAATTATAGGAAATGAAATATCAAGTGAACATTTTTTAAAGGAATATCTCTGAAACTATTGGATTGAAAGAAATTTGTCAAAGAACTTTTTTGTTGACCATTTAATATTCTGTGATCAATGTCCTCTGTATTCTCTATTAAAATCACTCGTTACCGAGATAATGTGGGACTTGATAGAAGATTGAGGAAAAATTTGGAAGATTTTGTTGAGAACTTTTTATTCAAGTTACGTCAGAAGGACAATTTTTTGAAAACAGATAATTTTAAAATTAAATCAGAAGCTAGTAGTCCTAGTGAAATTTTAAAATGTGAAAGGAATTTTTCAGAAAAAAATATACATTTAAATCAAATAAAATTCTGAACTTGAAATTTTTGTGATCATTGTAATAATACTTGGGCTTGAAATTAATAAACTCATCTATTCTTTTAATAAAAAAATTTCAATTATATCCAATAAATTATTTATTAATCCCAAATAAATACTTCATCGCATAAATCATTTTTTAGATCCAGATATAGAATTATTACGGGTCAAATTCATTCTTCTCCCCATCTAAACAATGACTTCATTTCTAACTAATAAAATCTTTATGTGGATCAAGGAGACATTTGTTTATATCTTAAAAACTATTAATTTCATCAACTCATTCCAATAAACCCATTTATTCCATTCAAATAAAGTTTATTTAATTTGAATAAACTATTTCTCCGGGCGAAGGTCTTCCCACATAACAAATAATAATTCACAAATTGATAGCAAATCCGAAAAAACGTCGAGATTTAATTTTCCGAAAAAAAACAATTTTCCGTAAAAAATATTCACGAAAAACCTTTTTTCATTTTTGCAATGAAAACTCCATACAGAAAATACTCATTATACTTAATCTAAAATTTATAATCATCAGACAAAGATCGCGTTGATTTTCTGAATAGAATTTACGAAAAAAATATGAGGGCGGAAAATACGGGCGCAGGCTGAAGCTATCAAGCCATCAACTGGACCAATAAGCATTTGCCAATTCGTGCGGAGTTGAATAAATAAACAGATGTTATTTAACCTGAGTACATGTGCACTTCAGATAGAATATTTGTTACATTTCCGGAGGAATTATTTATTCTCTTCCAACGTCAAATAAACTTTTTCGAATGGTATTTTTCATTGCCACTTGAAACTAATTCTTTATTTCAGTGATGCAGTAAAATCGTTTGATATTACTCAATATCTAAAAATTTCATGTGGTAAAAATTATGTAATTCTTTTTTCACTAGAAATGAAGTTCAAGTTATCTATTCGTCGTTCAAATTTTCCGATACTCTCGATTAAAAAAAATGAAATAAAAATGCTTAATTTTTAACGTTTAACTTGATTACAAAAGAATTGTTTCATTTAAATAATAAAATTGATATCAATTTTATTATTTCTTTTGGGCAATTCATCCATTGATAAATCCTTTATTCACATGAAATTTTTCAAAAGCGGTTTAAGTCGACTTATCTCTCAATTGAGTTTTTGAGGAATATTTCCGAAGTTAACGAAGACAGCGAAATTCTCGTAGTTACATTTGTTGTAGCTCTCAATCGGCTCTACAAAAAAGGTTATAATAAAAATTTTGCCATCTCCCTTAGATTTCGACATATTTATTAAAAACTGGTCAATAGTCAAAATTTACTTGTACCGTTTTACCACTTCGCTACTGAATTCAAAATTGGCGTCTATGAAGTTTCTGCAAATGATCAATTTCATTTCAATCAGGAATTCGTTAATTCACTCTTTCCTCAGATGTTGAATAAATTTATATTAATTTTTTTCTGCTTTTTTAAATAAAAAAAATTGATTACCATTTTAATTTATCGTTCTCCTTGGAAAAGCCATGAATTATTTTTCAAATCACTACCACGAAAAAATTATTGCGCACAAATGAGAATGAAGGGCGGAATTTAACCGGCGCACTTTTAATTACACTCAACACAGGTACTCAAGGGATGTGATTGTACACAAGTGCTCAACTCGAATGCTCAACGCAGACTGTTCTTGTTGCACACCGGTGTGGTTACCGGCGCTCAGCTATTCCTTTCATTTTATTTCCCACCCTCTAACAGAGAATCTGCATGTCCAAACTTTCTCGTTAACTTCAGGCTGCACACATTATTTAGAGTTGAATATGCAGCCGATGGCAGAGACCCAAATTCATCAATGTCAAGCGCACTTTATGATTTTAAGCTTGCGAGAGGTTTCGATTGAAGTGGGGAATGATTCATTAGGAATTTTGATAATGGGTATCAATATCAGAATGACGCGAGAGAATTGGATGAATTTTTGTCGAAGGAGGAATAAAAGTCGTGGTTTGTTCTACAATACGAGAAAAGATTAATTTAAATAGATTTAATTTTATTGAGTAATTAAGCCAAATGGACTGGAATTGGAAGTTTTTATTCAATTTAGGTCAGAAGGACAATTTTTTGAAAACAGATTATTTTTAAACTGACTTAAACGCTAGTAGTTCCAGCGAAATTTTAAAATTATACATTTAAATCAAATAAAACTCTTAACTTGAAATGTTTGTGTTCATTTCGATAATATTTGGGCTTGAAATTAATAAACTCATCTATTCTTTTAATGAAAATTTATCAATGATGTGAAATGAATTATTTATTAATCCCAAATAAATCCTTCATCGCATAAACCATTGTTTAGCAGATTAATTTACATAGAATGAATTTTATTGAGTAATTAAATCAAATAAACTGAAATTGGAAGTTTTTATTCAATTCACGTCAGAAGGAAAATTTTTTGAAAACAGATTATTTAAAAATTAACTTAGAAGCTAGTAGTTCTAGCGAAATTTTAAAAGATCAAAGGAATTTTTTAGAGAAAATTATACATTTAAAGCAAATAAAATTCTTAAATTGAAATTTTTGTGTTCATTTCAACAATATTTGGACTTGAAATTAATAAACTCATGTATTCTTTTAATGAAAATTTATCAATTATGTGAAATGAATTATTTATTAATCCCAAATAAATCCTTCATCGCATAAACCATTGTTTAGTAGATTAATTCACATAGAATGAATTTTATTGAATAATTAAATCAAATGGATTGGAATTGGAAGTTTTTATTCAATTCAAGTCAGAAGGACAATTTTTGAATATGAAAAAATTAGAAATGGACTGATTTTGTATACGAATTTATTAATATGGAATAATCTTCTATTTGTATCAAATAAATCGATAGTTTGAATTGAATGTTTGAAGACGATCGCAGAGCTACTGCGAAATATTCGAAGCTAAGAGGAATTATGTGATTAAAAACTGTTTGATCGGAATAAAATAATCAATAAAAAGCGGAGGTACTGAATACACTTGCATAAATTGCACAGTTGCCCTTAAATAATAAAGATTTTGGAGTAAAAATCATGACCATAAAAATGATGATTATAGAAAATCATTCAATAATCATTCGACAGAGATTACTGAATCGGAATTCCATTGAACAATATTCCGAATGTTTCAATTCGTCCGATCATATCAAATCCCCATATTCTTGACTGATAACCAACTGATCCCCAGAAAGCCATTATTTTCTATTTTTAAGATTGAAAAGTCAATTTCATCGGATGAACATCAAAACCATTTCAGATTAATGCGTCAGTTGCACGTGATGCCTTCAATCTAGTTCACGAGGTCTTGGGCAATTACTGAATGCCGAGTAAAAGGTAATAAAGAGGTGCGGTGATTCGAAAATTCGTCTGATGCGCCTTTTTTCTCTTTCCTACGACGAATGAAATACTTTGAGTACTGGGTAGACGCCGGACAACCGATGATATCAGTGGCGAAGCGGTAAAATGATTCAGTTCGACTCAATCGAATTTTAACATATGTGTAGAGAAAAACAAATTGAACATTGGAACCCAAACTCTCCAGAATACTGAACCTTCAGCGGGCCAAAAGGAACCGGACAAGTACTACACTGAGAGAAAAACAAACACGTTGTCAAACAAGTCTTGCTTGGGCCAACAAAACCGCTAGTTGAAAATTGCCAAAAAAAAATTTGTTTGGTTTGAATTTGAAAGTCTCAAACATGAATAATTGTTCTGCTTTCGACAGCAACGAAATATTTGGCTCAAGAGGCGGATAATTCACATCAGACGGTGCCTTTTCAGGATGAACGTATCTCATATAGAGGAAAATTTATCCACAAATATTTTATCCTTAAGTTATAAGATTGCTATCATATCATTATTACTGTTTCATTTAAGGGTTCATTTCTGGTCTGTGATTATTAGACAGCTGAAACAAAAAACTCGAATAACGAAGGAGTAGTACTAGAAATGACATTCCTTGCGTGTACAGAGAATGCAATTTTTTTGAACTACTAAATCTATTTTTGCGACGAAAATTTTTCATTCCGGCGCACTCTCAGCATGTTTGGCACAAGAAATCCTTTTTTGATAATTTTCAAAAAACTATTTTCTTGGCACAAGTAAGATTTATTTGAGAACTTTGTCGTTTCTCTCTCAGTGTACTAGAACAATTACAATTGGCACTAATTGCCAAAGAAATTGGTAAAAATCTCTGGGTTCATCTGCACTGTGTTTCTGCACCTCTTCTCAATTGAGTGAATTCTAACACAAAACACTAATAGAATTTTCAAATAAACTTCGTGCACAACTTTGTTTTGTGCACGAACGTGTATTAGTAATTATGCATTAATTTGTTCACTTACAAATAGGAGAAGGAATCAGTGAATAAGTCATTCGAAGAAAAGAAAATGAGAATGATTTTATTCTCAACAATAAAAAAAAACTCCGATGTATAAAATCAATAAATAAATTTTTCTATTCACTCAGAATCTGAGCCTAGTATTATTACTAGATAACGTAACCGTAAATGTATACATAATCCTCTTAAGATCATTGCCATAGCTGAAAATATTGCACAATTATGGAAATACTCATTGCATCATGCAAAAATCTCTTCTGACTTTTGTGCGACTTCACAACTACTTATCAATAATTTACTCCCTAATGTCTCTTTCTTTGTGAAATGAATTTCTAATTATGGAATCCATTTTTAAACGACTGAGGAATGTAATTAAAAATCACTGTATTGCGATTTCATTGTTCTCTTTTCAATAAATTGGACTAATTTGTTCTATTCATACTGTGTAATAGGGCATTAATTAAGAATTAAGTCTCTGAGATTCAATGAGGAAGGCGAGGAATTCATTAAATGAACTTCATAGGGTGTAAAAAAATTGCCATCTCAAAAAAAAATCACCTAAAATCCCTGAATCTTAAACTAAATGACAAGTTCGTCTTTCATTCAATAGAGTTGATGAAGAATAATGACTCAACTCTGGAGATAATGGACATTCCACTGGAATTTCTAATCTTCTAATCTTCAAAACTACGAGTGATGATCTTTCGAGCTCGAGGGATCGTAGAATCTCTCGATTAAAGCCCTCATTATGCTCCCCGGGACCCTCTGGTGCTCCTTGATCAGGTCTTCAAGGGCCCTCGCCACGTTGTCCCTTAATTCTTCTGGCGTCAGACTACTATCGTAGGGAATAGGTTTACCAATGTATGTCTTAAGTTTAACGGGGAAGCCTCCGTAGAGTGGAGCAAATGGAATTTTCGTGGCTGCGTACATCCTCAGGAAAATTCGTCTACCCCAACTCATTGCTCTGAATGCCTCTCGCACGTTCTTAGTGAATATTGGAACGATACACTGTAAAAAAGATGATTAATTGATCAATATTTATTGAGGACTTATTTAGCAATTAATTAATTTTTGATTATCCATTATTAACTATTATTTCCCAATTAATATCACTGATTTATTTTCGATAAGCAACAATAATAATAATAATAATACATTTTGATGACATTTCAATTGATAATAGTATTGACATGAAAAAATAGAGAAAAGAGAATAGTGAAATAGGAATTTAAGAAAGGAGAATCCATTCGGAAGCAAGTTGCTAATTTATTAGCATCAATAACCATAATCACAAAAAAAAATGCCACTGTCCACTTGTTTTTTTTTTTGATAATCTAAAATGTTCTCCAATTGCCATTCAATTTTACATAGTCCTGGAGTCTGCAAAAATTATGATTGTACAATGAAAAAAGCATTAGAGAAAAAGCTGAACATTTTCAATTGAATCTAATAGTCAATTAATTTTTAAAGATTGAAAATAATTGAAGTGCTCAGGACCTAATTTGAATAGTCAATTAATGCCTGAACGTACCACTTTAGCATCGAGTGCAACCTTAGCGAAGCCCAGCCTATTCTTCCACAGTAATTGATAGTAGGAATCACCGAACTGAGCCTCGTAGACACCTCCAGGAGATATAGCCAGCATATTTCCCTCCTTCAGAATAGCTGAGCACGTTTGAATCGTACCTGGGATCATCTTCATGACGTGACAGATGATGGCAAAGCCGGGGACTTTGAAGAAAAAATTATCCGCCACTGTGTGAATGACTTTTGAGTTGAGTAGAACAATTTTTGCTATGAAGTAGTAGAGATCTATGGGCACAGCGCCGTGATAGTAGATGAATAATACTGGCGAGTCCATTGGAATGTTCTCGATTCCAACAACTTCGTATCCTAAAAGAGTTAAATATTTTCGAATGTTGCAATTATCTTTTGAATGTGAACTTGGTGTTGTTGCTTTCGAATGCTTTTTTCTAATTTTGCTTGGAAATGACTTAGAATGCCATGAAACGTGGATATATGATGTTTTTAGAACCTGTCTGGATATACCTCCGTATGTGCGTACAAAATAGTGGGAATTTTTTCATAAATTTTAACAAAAAATGGGGTCAAGTGATAGATAAAAATCTGAAATTTTGGCTCATAATTGGTATTGTTTGAGGGCATATTTGGGCAAAATTTCAGCTCAATCGGTCCAGTAGTTTTTAAGATACGATTCCGAAAGATTTTTCTTTTCTCAATATCTCGAAAACTACTGCATCAAATGCACGTTTTTGGCGTCCAAATACTCCTTATGATAATATCCATCGAATCAGACCTAGCTTAGCTAACTATTGCGAGTCACCCAGTAATTGACATTTTTTATTTTTGTGATAAAATTGGTGTGAACACGATAATGTTTGAAAAAATTGAGATGAGACGATTGGTAGAAAATGAAAAAGACAAATAACAAATAAAAAGACAAATCAAGTAACGGTCACATGCCTTCTGACAGAAAGGCTTGGCCCCCTGCTTGTTTTTTATTTTAATAATCTGAAATGTTCTCCAATCGCCATTCGGTTTTACAGCGCCCTAATATGTAACATGAATACAAAATTCATGAGTATATTTTATGGGGCAATGGGAAGAGAACAAAATGCAAAACAACGAGAGTATATACGTCTAGACCAAATAAATAAAATATCATTGATTTATTATTTACCGTAATAAATATATCCATGAACATCCCATATCGCAGCAACAACACTTCTCGCTGCAGATTTCCAATCTTTGCCATAAGCTTCTCTCAATCGTTTTCTAGGAGTAGAAGGAAAGTATTAAAAACCAGACAAAACTGCAAATTTTCAGTTAAAAAAGAACTCCAAGGTTTTTCCTTGAATAATTACTTCGATTCTCGATTCCTAAGCCATTCAGTTATCATTAAAAAATCGTTAAAAAAGCTGGAAAAAATTGAATGTCGAGAGAATCGTCAGATCGTTGAATTAATGTAGAATCACTTTACAACATCACGTGTTTATTGCTCGATTAACAAGTTAATGAGCGATTTCGAGAAGAAAAGTGAAAAGACATTTTGTCGTGGGAGATTTCATTAGCTATGAGAAAGCTTTTCTGACATTTTCCTCTAAAATTTGTTGTTACGGTGATAATTAAGAAACTACCAATGAATGTGTGAAAAAACATGAAAAAATGTTATAGAACATTTTTCGTAGCTGAGAAAATTTTCGACTAAAAGTTTTCTTCATATTTTCTCCTGAATTCACTAGTTCCAGAGATAAGGAGAAATTCCAAAAACTCACCTATGCAGTTTGTAAATGTAGAATATCAACGCAGTCATGTACAGGAGTAAGAGAATAACAACGGGTAATAGAAACGTGACTAGCAGTGGCATGAGCAGCCACGAGAGCCATAGTGTGAAATCTACGTCAATGTGGTCGACTGCGAACACAAATAGGAAATCAAAATCAATCAGCAGGTCGTCCAAAATCCCAAATCAATCAAGAATTCCCCAAAAATTATTTTTAAAAAATTATTAAAATTAAAATTAAAAATTAAAATTAAAAATTATTTTCAAAAATAAGAAAGAATTTAAAGTTGAATACAGAATTACAAATTTGAAAATTATATTTGATTTTGTATTTTACTCCTATTTAAAATAGAATGAATAAGCTCCAGTTCAGACGTTGTGTCACGAGGAAAAATAAATTCAAAAAACCAAAAGATATATATAGGGGAGGGTGGGGTAAAATGGACACTTCTAACTTTTTTTTAATGTTAATGACTTATTCAATTATCAATGAAATGGAATAATTTATTTTTCAATGGAAAGTACACTGAGAAAACTAGGGTTTTTTGAGAAGTACATCTTTACTTGTATCAAGAAATTCATAACTTGAAAATTACCAAGCGCATAATATCTCACTTTTAAAAAAATCGTACGACAAGAAATTTTCTACTTGCCCGAAAGATGACGGCAATTGGTTCATATCAAGAAAACGAATTCTCAGATTAATTCAAGTGGTTTTTGCATTAAAACATTTCAGAAGTGACAATAAAAACTTTTGAATGAATTAATTCAATTTTACTTGGTTTGAGAAATGGCTTTCTTGCCATCGAGAAAATGTCCTCGGCTTCAGGACAAATACAAAATTTCTTGATGAAAGTTTTTTTTCTTAGTGCAAGATATTTTGTTCTTGAAAATTTTCAAGCCTCAAGTTTCTTGGTATTAGGAAAAACATACATTTAAAAAAAAATTTCTCAGTGTACCCCTCCGCCCATTCGTCATAAACCAAGACTAAGTCAATTTTGACTATTGACCAGTTTTCAATGAATATCTCGGAATCTAAGGGAGATAGCAAAATTTTTATTATAACCTTTTTTGTAGACCCGATTGAGAGATACAACAAATGTAAGTACGAAAATTTCGCCATCTCCCTTAAATTCGGAAATATTCCTCAAAAAATCAGCTGGGAGATGAGTCGACTTGAACCGTTTTACCACTTTGCTACTGAATTGGTAGAGCGGTTTCCAAGTTATTAATATTTTTTAAAAAGTCAAAAGTGTCCATTTTTCTCCATTCTCCATACATTATTTATCACACGATTTATTGAACTGAGATCAACCGTTGTCACTGATTTTCTGAAAAAAAATGGGAACAATCTTAAGGATGTTTAGCCAGTGTCGGTAAATTGTCGGTAAACGTGTTCTTTTCATGGTTTTTTCGGCTGACATCAGAACATATAAACTCACTTTTCTAACGTTAAAAAAAATTAATCGCAATAGTCTCAGCGGAAATGAATAAACTAATTTTTCCTTATACACGGGTTCTCATGAAATTTATGTTCCAACTGATAATTCACCTACTAGAAGACTAAAAATAGAAATAAACATAGAAGGTAATGTGTAAAATCATACTGAATCCAATGGCCAGAGAAAATTCTGGGGTGCTCGGGCGAAAAGAGGAAATATTTGAATGATTCTATCCCATATAAGCGCAAGTTATCGCATACATTTGGTGCATTTTGTCTATATAATTTCTAAATAATGAACATGTGTTGGTGAAATGAAATTTGTATCAAAGTGAAGACAATATCTTCATCTCTCAGTTAAAAAAAAACAATTTTTATAAGTACTTGCGATTCTGGATAAACATTCTTAAAAAAAAAGTGTTTTCTAGTGATACACCGCGAAAAAACCCCAAAATACTCACCAATAATCTCCTCGAAATTCCTCAAGACATCAGACACTGTGGAGAACATTCTCCCTCTCTGAAGCCCCTCATAAACCTCCAAAAACCCCAAGAAAAAAATAAATAGTCAACACAAGTCCCTCAAACCCCCGAAAACTCAATTTTCCGGAGAGAAAAAAATATCACAAGCATTAAAAAACCCGCTGAATTCACTGGAAATGGCAATGCCCCACNATACAACAAATGTAAGTACGAAAATTTCGCCATCTCCCTTAAATTCGGAAATATTCCTCAAAAAATCAGCTGGGAGATGAGTCGACTTGAACCGTTTTACCACTTTGCTACTGAATTGGTAGAGCGGTTTCCAAGTTATTAATATTTTTTAAAAAGTCAAAAGTGTCCATTTTTCTCCATTCTCCATACATTATTTATCACACGATTTATTGAACTGAGATCAACCGTTGTCACTGATTTTCTGAAAAAAAATGGGAACAATCTTAAGGATGTTTAGCCAGTGTCGGTAAATTGTCGGTAAACGTGTTCTTTTCATGGTTTTTTCGGCTGACATCAGAACATATAAACTCACTTTTCTAACGTTAAAAAAAATTAATCGCAATAGTCTCAGCGGAAATGAATAAACTAATTTTTCCTTATACACGGGTTCTCATGAAATTTATGTTCCAACTGATAATTCACCTACTAGAAGACTAAAAATAGAAATAAACATAGAAGGTAATGTGTAAAATCATACTGAATCCAATGGCCAGAGAAAATTCTGGGGTGCTCGGGCGAAAAGAGGAAATATTTGAATGATTCTATCCCATATAAGCGCAAGTTATCGCATACATTTGGTGCATTTTGTCTATATAATTTCTAAATAATGAACATGTGTTGGTGAAATGAAATTTGTATCAAAGTGAAGACAATATCTTCATCTCTCAGTTAAAAAAAAACAATTTTTATAAGTACTTGCGATTCTGGATAAACATTCTTAAAAAAAAAGTGTTTTCTAGTGATACACCGCGAAAAAACCCCAAAATACTCACCAATAATCTCCTCGAAATTCCTCAAGACATCAGACACTGTGGAGAACATTCTCCCTCTCTGAAGCCCCTCATAAACCTCCAAAAACCCCAAGAAAAAAATAAATAGTCAACACAAGTCCCTCAAACCCCCGAAAACTCAATTTTCCGGAGAGAAAAAAATATCACAAGCATTAAAAAACCCGCTGAATTCACTGGAAATGGCAATGCCCCACTGAAAACCCCAGTTCAACGTCTTCTAAACGTTCGAAACACCCGTAAAAAGCCTAGAACATGAGCACCGGTTGAAAAAAGCCACGACTTTCACCGATTACGCACACGAATCTCTCATCTCTGTTTTCACCTGTACGTGTTTACGTTCACTCATGGCTATTTATCGATAGTTGTCTGGATGTGCCGAATCATCGAGTGATGATGGCAGTCATTCTTGATCGATTAAAAAATCGCCAGGGAAGATAATCACGAGAGTAGAGAGAGGGAAATGGAGAAACAATGATGAGAATTCTTTGTTGGGGAATCAAACTCTTGTTTTTATTTAACATCTGGGACCAGACGTGTCTGAAGTGCGTCGAGAGGGAGTCAGGTGGGACTGGGTTCTAGGTTGGGGGTTAGGTTAGGTTATTGAGACCTTTTCACGGCTCAAAACGCATAGGACCTAACTGTTTGCGTATTTACGCTCTAGATTTTCGCAAGCAGCCCTCTTTCCCCTCCTGTAATTAATCACTTGAATCTGATGGCACTGCCCCCCCCCCCCCGCATTGAATAACGAGAAATGTTCCAATGAATCCGAGAAACTCTGAAGCTATTGAACTTTTTCCTAATAAATGATTTTATCGCTCCATGTTTGTGCCAGTTTGTCTAAGCATATGAATAATAAATTTGTCTGCAGCTAAAAATTCTCAACAAATACTTCAATGATGTCCTCGCAAACTCAATGTATTCCTGAATTATATTTTGTTATGTCAATTTTAATTTTAGTCCTACTACAATCGTTGTCATTAGTAGAGTATTTTATGACATAATTAATTGTAATACTGGAATCTAATAAATATAGAACACGTGAATAGGGTGACCAGGCCAATTGCTGGACGGTTAAAGGAAATTCGAGTTTCGTGGTAGGATCTAAAATAAAAGAATCACCTGAATGGGGATATGATGGCTTCCATGCCTTCAAGAATGTTTTAATTAGCAAAAAAAAATTGGTTTAAGTGAAAATAACAAAACAAAGAATAATTAAATTGAGAAATAGTTGAATGTAGCCGAACCCCCAATTTCTGAACGATTGGGTCATATTTTTTTTTATTTATTAAATGTTGAGCAATATAAGAAAATAATTGATCACATGATTACACAAAGGGATATTATAGAGAGGTGAAATAATTAATACAATTTTCATTTTATTTGTGGAATATTCAATGCAAGTTGAAATCGTCCAGAAACCAACCCCCGTTCAGAAATTGACCTGTTTACCCTACTTTGTTCAGGGATGTTCTACACCCTTTCTGCCAAAATTCACGTTTTTTAAATTTTTCTGGCAAACTTATGATGGAATTGACGTGAAAAAATATAACGTTTTTGCGTTTTGTCATTATTTAATGACTGACGAAATTTTAAGGTGGTGCGAACATTTTCCTGCGTTTTCTCTAAACTTTTAAAAAGAATCACAAAACTGTAGAAAAAACGCATGAAAATTACCGCACCACTACGCAACTTCGTGAGCCATTAAAGAATGACAAACCACAAAATCGTTATATTTTTTCACGTCACTCCCATCGATAATTTGCCAGAAAAATGAAAACAACGTCAATTTTGGCTAAAAGGGTGTCGAACATCCTTAATACATTATATTATTAACTCAAGACGGTTCTCAATCCTCCCGCTTGGTCCCACTAACTACTGACATCTGATTGGCTTATTAGGACGAGCGTCGGGGAAGTAGCGAGTAGTGGAGGGGGTGAAGGAGTAAGAGGGGAATTATGCAAACAGGTCGGGCGGTACAAAAAAAAAGTATGCGAATTACTAGGTCCTCCCAATAGAGGATCTAGCCATAAAGGAAAGAAGAAGAAGAACTACTAGGTCCTGCTGTATTCATGAGAGATTTTTGTTCAGTATGACATTCCTAATGTAATTGTTCTTTAGAGTTTTCTGCTGGATGATCTCTTTATGCAAATGATTGAGTATCAAACTAGGTAATAAAGTAAAGGTACACGTGCGGAGTCCGTGATCAATTTTGCCAATATCTGGAGAACAAATCATTTTAGAAGAAAGCATCATTTAACATTTTTGTAGATTATTAAATTTCCAACTAAAAATGTCTTTTGAGGTTTTCCGCTAAATTATCTCTTTATCGGGAGAATTAAGTATTAAAGAGTAAAAGCAATTGAAGCTCCATATGCAGAGTCTCTCCAGGTAATATCCGGTTAACGCTGCAGTTATTTCGAAAATGAATGCTTTCAGAAAGAAACGCCATTAGAATTTTTTCTAGAATATAAAATTTCCAACAAAAATGTTTTCTAGCATTTTTTTCTGAACTGCCTCATTAACACGATAATTCACTATAAAAAATCAAAAGGAAGTTGTGCCCGATGAATTTCGCAATTATCTCCTGATTAAATAATAAAAAAGAAAACATCATAAAAAATACCTGGACATTATGAAATTCCCAACAAAAAATGTTCTTCAACACTTCCTCCTGAAACCCTCAATTACCGAAATAATTTAACACTTCCCGAGGTCAATCCAAAATAATTTTTTCAAAAAGATCGATAATGCAGATCGCCGCAACCCAGCGCAGGGAGCCACCACTAGTTTGCACCCACGGCTATGTTCAGGTCTCGACGAGAGAGAGAGTAAACCAACGATTTCGTTGTGTGATGAACTGAGGGGGGTAAAACGGGCGAACGACCCACCAAAAGTGTTTTGTTTCCCTGGAATTAGCAAATTGACGTGAAAATCATCGCTGAACCCCTTCAGTCTTCGCCCACTGGTCAATTTCCACAGATCCGTCATTTTGTACGACAATTCCCACGTCGAACGGCCTAACTAGACTCACTCATCACTCTCTCATTCGTCTATCCACTCGAGTCGGAAATGGACTCAAGTTGCTGAAGGTGTTGGGTAATTTCGTCTCCTGGACACTCAATCCCACGATTTTTCCCGTAAAATGAGGAGAGATTTTCACTCTCCTGGGGTTCATTATCGCGAGAATTCGTTGTTCTGGTGGTGATATAAATGTTATGTAAAATCGATCGGAGAATTTCGCATTAAGGACTGCTTGAGGATTATGTCAATGCTCTGAGGTAAGTGACAAATGTATGAAGTGAATCGGGTTCTTTTTTATTTTCATTCAATTGGGGATTTTTTATTCGATGGGTGGGGGATGATTTTTACGGTGGGAATGGGCAATTGATTTTCTCTTTGGGCGAACAGAACAAAATGTCTGATGGTAACGCAGCTATGGACTCGATGGACTCGGACGAGGACATCTTCAGCGCGAGGCCCAGGAGACTCAGTGGTAGATCTACACACAGGGTCATGAGGACACAGCCTGGGGTCAGGAGGAGCACCAGGAATAGAATGCAGACTTATGATAATTTGAACACCAGTTGGATACTAGGTTAGTGGGACTGGGATGGGTCTCGAATTATTGACTGGGGTACAAAATTGTGGGTTTTTTTCACAGTAAAGTCTAAAAATTTCGAAAACCACGAATATTTTCAAGAGATATTTTTTCCTGAAAATTTAATTTCTCATTGAAAATGTCCTCTGACATTTTTTCTGGGATTACACTTTAACGAGATGAATCGATAATTGGGAAGAACAATTTAATGACGAAATTTCTAAACAAATTTGCTTGATATTTTGAAAATATTTTAGCAACCAGGGATGTTAAGAGACATTTTTGTCGGTTTGTTTTGAGGCGATATCACTCAATTAAAAAGATGGATTGCAGAATTATGATAATTTGAGCATCAATTGGATACTGGGCTCGGTGGGACTGGGATGGGTCTCGAATTATTGACTGGGGGACGAAGTTGTCGGTTTTTTTCACAGTAAAATCTGAAAATTTCGAAAACCACAAATATTTTCAAGAGATATTTTTTCCTGAAAATTTAATTTTTCATTGAG